>NC_090275.1:74538584-74838584 GCF_040414725.1 Anabrus simplex | reverse complement strand
CGCGTCTCGTTGAGGAAGTAATAATGTATGGGGGACAGAGAATGTGTACCTCGCGTCTTAACAAGAGTGTGACTGCAGTTACTTTTATCTTCACAAAAATGAAACAGAATAATAGCATACGTGCCGCATAGAACGTAATATACAACTCTGAGTTGTGTGGAGTTACGTAGGTATCCTTATCTCACCGGAGCAATGTTTTCAGTTAAGCAATATTCAGAAGTAGACGACTATTAATCGTCCCTGTGGTGTAGAAGTTAATGTGATTAGCACCACCCCCGGAGACCCGGGTTCGATTCCCGGCACTGTCACGAAATTTTGAATGTGGTTCGAGCGCTGCAACGGGGTCCACTCAGCCTCGGGAAGTCAAATGAGTAGAGGGGGTTCAATTCTCACCTCAGCCATCCTCGAAACGTTTTTCCGTGGTTTCCTACTTCTCCTCCAGGCAAATGCCTGGATGGTACCTAACTTTAGGCCACGACCGCTTCCTGCCCTCTTCCTTGTCTATCCCTTTCAATCTTCCCATCCCTCATGTTCAGCATAGCAGGTGAGGCAGCTCGGTGAGGTACTGGTCCTCCTCCCCTGTTGTATCCTCGACCAAATGGTTTCACGTTCCAGGACACTGCCCTTGAAGCGGTAGATCCCTCACTGAATCCGGGTTGGCAAACAAACCCTGGGGGGTAAGGGGATTAAATAATAACAAATAAGACTATCAATAATTTCGGAAGCGGTGAAGCCTCCGTGGCTCAGGTGGCAGCGCGCCGGCCTCTCACCGCTGAGTTCCGTGGTTCAAATCCCGGTCACTCCATATGACATTTGTGCTGGGCAAAGCGGAGGTGGGACAGGTTTTTCTCCGGGTGCTCTGGTTTTCCCTGTCCAATATCATTTCATCTGTCATTCATTAATCATCCGGGGGACAGTGGGTTCGAATCCCAATGTCAGCAGCCCTGAAGATGGTTTTCCGTGGTTTTCCATCCCATTCCTATCCCATCGTCACCATAAGACCTATCTGCGTCGGCGCGACGTAAAGCAAATTTAAAAAAAATGAAATCAGGGCAATTAACATAGTGTGCTTGATTTTAACTGTGTGTTTTCCTCAGTAATTTCACGTAATAATTGTAGCTATAGCACAGTCTAAATCGAGATCTGGAAATTTCTGCTATATTACACGTAGTGCCCACTCTGTATTCCAACAACGATAGATAGGTACTTGCGATTATCATCTAGCCTACTCCATTTTCACAGACACCTCAAGAAAGAACGCTGGAAGATGGGCGGACAGGCGTGTCTTCAAGAAGCTTTCGAAAAACATTTTTTCAAATTCTGAAGTAACTTACTGTTAACTGTTATCAATTTTTATGTTAATGTGACGAGCTTCTAGTGTCCATTGTAACTGTGAATATCCTGTAAAATGTGCATGAAAACGAAGATGACGGACGTGCATTTCTCTGATCCTAGTGTGAAAACGAAACAACGTGAATATTTTCAGTTCAAATGATATATGAACAATCTGATGTCCTTCTGTATTAGATTTATTTATTTTTAATTCAAACTTGTAATCGTTGTCATAGTAGAATAATTATAAAGTTAGTTTAAATTATGTAATTTCCAATCAACTCACAGTTTTTCAGTAACCATCATTTGTATCCGAGTGATTGTTCGTCCGAGGTAGTTTTGGTCCACATTAACTCGGACAATCGAAATTCCAGGCTCAGGATTATATGCAGTCCCGAGTGTTACTGTAACAGATGACCCCAAACAGTAGACCACTTAGGAATATTCGAGAGTAGTGAAGTGAAAAGTGAGAGAGAAATGTTAATAAATAATGTTATTATGGTAGGCAACTGGCCAATGCAAAAGTCTGTTCGAATCAAAACCTATTCAGTACAATTTGCTAAGTGTGTGAACTCTAAACTTTCAAGCATTAAGAAAGTGTCAAGAACAATAGCCATCAAACAAGTATATGTGCTAAAATTTAATCAGTGTTTTTCACACAAATATGTAAGATTAGTTAAGTGCATGTAGTACTACGCATGTAGAGTAGCATAAAGAGAGTAGACCCTATATATAATAATTTTTAAAATCGAGATTCGTCTCCATTATTATTATTATTATTATTATTATTATTATTATTATTATTATTATTATTATTATTATTATTTCTTACTTAATCAGTTCAACCTTCAAGTTTGGTTTTTCCCACGGACTAAGCGAGGGGTCCCTCCTCTACCACCTCAAGGGCAATGTCCTAGAGCCTGAGATATTTGGTCCGTGATACAACTGGGGAGGAGGACCAGTACCTCTCCCAGGCCTGCTATGCTGAACAGGGGTTTTGTGGTTGGGGGAAATGAGAAAATTGGAAGGGATAGACAAGGAAGAGGAAAAGAAGCGCCCTTGGCGTTAAGTTAGGTACCATCCCGGCATTTGCCCGCAGGAGAAGTGGGAAGCCACGGAAGACCACTTAGAGGATGGCTGAGGTGGAGATCGAATCCTCCTCTGCTCGTTTGACCTCCTGAGGCTGAATGGACACCGTTCCAGTGCTCGTACCACGTTTCAAATTTCGTGGCAAAGCCGGGAATCAAACTCGTGCCTCCGGAAGTGGCAGCTAATTACGCAAACCTCTACACCACACAGGCGCACTATTATTATTATTATTATTATTATTATTATTATTATTATTATTATTATTATTATTATTATTATTATTATTATTATTATTATTATGCTAATCCAGATCTTCTGATACCCTATGAAGTTATTGGGGACTGGTGTGAAATTGAGAAACCAGGCCTGGGCTGCCACTCGTACGATCCGAAAATACCTCCTCTGGAAAACAAGCTTCCAGCCCCTCAATACGTACTGCGTTGCCAGTTCGCTCAGTCTGTACACAATTAATTAGTCTGTGTACAGTACCGGCTGTCTCGTAATAAAGAACTAAAATAAACTTTCCAAGTGAAGTTCCGAAGTGAACTAGAAAGAGAAAGAAACGGAGAGAGGTGACAGAGATAGATGTGCCTAAAAGAGAGAGAGAGAGAGATGAGGTGTGGGGAGAAAGGAAGATGCTATAAATTAATGGCACGTAGCAGTGCACTTGTTCCCAAGGAAGGAACAGGATCTACCAACATCTCTGTATGGAATGATATAACATCACAGAAGTTAAATGTTTTGATTGTAAATCCTTTGTGAAATTAATTTGAGTTGTTTAGGATGCACAATGCTTTTAATATAGCTTTGGTTCGGCTATAGTAAAATACGCTAATGATATGTGACGTCACTGTATCTTAATAACAGACATTGAAGTGCTGTTGTTATTCCAACTATCGATTACTGACCAACAATACCCGATATCGATTTATATCGTACTCGGAGCAATCCTCGTGCTTTGAAAATTGCCATCGCAGCAAACCAAAATAGCACGTGTAAGTCAAGGATGATGTGTGAAATATATTATGCGCAGTTTATTGACTGGAGAAAAAAGAAGAATTTGTTTCCTCTGTTATAATGTGTCTTGCTTTTAGGTTAAAATCTCCAAATCGCCGTGCATGCCATCTGTTGAACTAGTCGGGAGCACTCATAATTAGTATAAATACCAAAACTGCCATATGTCACAATAGTCGAGAATGAACTCGGTGTACACTTTTCATTACCATTAATGTAACAAGGTAAGATATTTTGTAAAAACTCAAAATTTAGGCATTTAATTATGGTCTAACAAGAACGTCCTATGCATCTTGCATGTGATAGTAATTAAGAAGCTAGTATGCTCGTTTAGATAAACATAGTCGCGTTTTATTAATTGCCATAATATTTCGTTCATAAATATATAATGAAAAGTCACAGTTTGGAATTGCAGTATAAAAGCATTTGTGCGGGCTGAGTAGCTCGGTCGGTAGGGCACTGTCCTTCTGAGCCCAACTTGGTAGGTTCTATTCTGGCTCA
Source organism: Anabrus simplex (assembly GCF_040414725.1). Lineage (NCBI taxonomy): Eukaryota > Metazoa > Arthropoda > Insecta > Orthoptera > Tettigoniidae > Anabrus > Anabrus simplex. Next base: position 74,834,648 of record NC_090275.1, on the reverse strand, counting down.
GTTCGATGGTATTTGAAGCTACTCAAATAAATCAGCCTCGTGTCGGTAAATTTACTGGCACTTTAAAGAACTCCTGCGAGACAAACTTCCGGCACCTCGGCGTCTCCGGAAACCGTAAACGTAGTTAGTGGGACACAAAAGCAATAATAATATTTGATAATATAGGGTGTATCAAAAGTGGATGGCCAGACAGCAGGAACGAGTTCCTCACATGGGGCTGGGTGTGTGTGGTATAATAACATGAGTCCGAAACGCATAATTACAGAGTTACAATACATTTAGTAACGTTATTGCAATCCGATATTCCCAACACTGAATACGTCTGAAACACCTGCTGGAACACTGTTCACGTATCTGATGTAATGTTCAAAGTAATCCCCTCGTGCATCAATGTAGGTCGCCTCTCAGTGCCAAACATCATCAAAAATGGCGTTATAATATATACTTTTGGGGATGTTAGGTCGTAATGTAATCTGACGCGTTCCTAACCTGCAACCAGGACCGTCTTCAGAGCAAAAGCAAGGCATGTATTGGCAACTGACACTCCACAGTAACCAGGCTCATGATAGAAAGATCCTGTTGGAAATGTTGTTCATTCCAGGGACTCCAGAGTCAACTAGAAAGATGTTGAAGAGTCAGATATGGAGGTTAGCGATGATTTACTCACTATATGTCCGACTCGTTGGCTGAATGGTCAGCGTTCTGGCCTGCGGCTCAAAGGGTCTCGGGTTCGATTCCCTGCCGGGTCGGGGATTTTAACCTTAATTGGTTAATACCAATGGCTCTGGGGCTGGGTGTGTGTGTGTGGCGTATTCAAGATTAGAAATCATCCTAGGTAGGGCCCTCATCCTCACAGATGCAGGTCGCCTAATAGGCCGTCTACTAGAAAAAAAAGACCATCACCAGGCCTCTCCGGAGGCCATACGCCTTTAGTATTACTCACTACGTCCGGCTCCATGGCTAGGCGTGCTAATAATAATAATAATAATCGTATGGCCTCAGCTACCGTGTGCAGACATTTCGATTTGACGCCATCTGGCTGTCTGCTCGTCAATTTCGACGTTCCGTTTTACTCTAGGTCCGATAGATGGCAGACAGAGTAAACCGGATCTCTCTTGGGCGTCTATGGCTGAGATTTAATTAATTTTGTAGGGTAAATACCAAATGTATCATCAGAGATCTTTTACATGCCGACATCCTACGACATGGAGTGTCGAATGGATATTTTTCCGCCCTTCAAAAATACGAGGCATGGGGTTAGCCGAGATTCAGTCTCAAAACTACAGCAGGGATCATTTACTACATTCCCTGCATCATCCATGTCAACCAATTAAGAATCCGAACGGTTAGTGTGCTGACAGGGGGCTGGGTGTATGTGTTGTCTTCATCATCATTTCATCCTCATCACGACGTGCAGGTCGCGTACAGGCTTCAAATCAAAATACCTGCACCTGGCGAGCCTAACATGTCCTCGAACACTCGCGGCACTAAAAGCCATACGCCATTTCATTACTCACTATATAGCCGTCCCCTTTGTAAAAATGATTTTCACCACACGAATGATTCTAGGTATAAAATGTTTCTCATTACAAATGACAGAATTTGCATCAAGAACGATTTCATGGTCATTATGTATGGCAACTTCTGCCACAGAAGACTTCTCTGGCTGGCAAAGATGTAAGTGCCTGCTATGTTCCGTAACCCTCATTGCTACCTTCCTAAAGGTTTGGCCAACATAAACCTATCCACAGGTGCAAGAAATATTACGAGGGCAAGTAAATAAGTATCCAAAATCAATTTTCATCATTTATTACAAAATGAGTACACAATTTTTATTGATATCACTTTTCAATGCACATGGTCCACTGTTTCACAAGCTTTCTGATATCCTCTGCAAAAAAAGGTCTTTGGTTGCGCAGCAATCCACGTATACACCGCTTCTTTCACCTGCTGATCGGAGCTGAATCGACGGTCTCTTAGAACACATCATCAACAGTCACTGGTCTGTTATTCAGGCTCATATCACGCACTTGTTCAGTATTTGTATCAGTTACGGCTGCAGATGGATACCCGGATCTTTCCTCATCCTTCACGCTTGTGCGACCACTTTTGAACGGTTCAATCCACTGGTAAACACTTCGCTGTGGAAAAAACATTTCTCCCGTATTGTGCTGAAAGTCTTCTATAAATTTCCATTCCTAGTACACTCTCAGAACACAAAAAAGGGATTACGGAACACCGTTCTTCCTTGATGCAAACAGAAAGTGGTGCGGCCATCTTTACGTCGCAACAGCGCAAGCTGTACTGATCTAATAACGCTGAAACCTACCACAGACGTTGCTCGTGACATCCCATGGAAGGGTGGTTGCAGTTCCTCACCAGGAGGATGTCACCACCAGACATATTTAGGATAGAATTAGTATACATTTAATGTATTAAAGTAGTTAGTTACAGGGTTAATTTAGATGTAGGGGGTGCCCTAACATGTGGACTGGTCATCCAGCTCATACTGGAGGCAGCTGAGTAGGTTTAGTTAGGGGTGGCGCCTTGCATGGTGTCTGGTATTCCGCCCGTGTGGGGGGCCACCAACTTAGTTGTAAGATTAGAGGGTTGTAAGGTTGGCTTTTACATGTGGACTGGTCATCCGCCCATGTAAGGGGCCGCTTAGTAATTTAATTGGTGTGTATTTAGTTCTGTCTATAACTGTTCAGTTTCACGGGGTTTAATGGTTCTTTATTTTATGTAATGGCATTTTGAACATGTATCTGGGCTAAATGCTTGCAATGTTCAATAAATAAATAAATTAATTAATTAATTAATTAATTAATTACCACAGACGTAGACAACGGTGCCATCTAGAGACTGGTGAGCACACAACGCTATAGAGCCAATCTAAAGACAATTAGAGAAAAATTCCAAATACTTATCGACTTGCACACGTACAGGGTGTTTCACTCAAAGTGGGGCCGGCCGGTCGGCGCAGTGCAGCGGGTAGATGAGAGAGCTGAAGGTCAGACGAGCACAAGGCAACTCGCTGAGCTTGGGGCCGGGAAAGCCTCCGTATGAATCGCATGTAAATAACAAGCACACATAATAACGCATAATCAAACTAAAATAAAATGTCACCTTGTCACAGAAGAAGTTGAAAATGTACTCCACCTGCATCTACACATTTCTGGCTTCATAGAAGGAAATTTTCATTCATGTGCATTTGTTCATCTACCGAGATAGCCTCAATTTCTCTCGAGGTATTTTGTTTGAGTTTATCTAGAGTGTGAGGGTTTGTTGCATAAACCGTATTTTTCAGTTTACCTCATAAATAAAAATCGCAAACCGTAAGATCTGGATCTTGCGGGTCACAATGGTTTACTAATTAACCTGTTGTCAAAAATTTCCTCACTTAAACTGAATGACTCGTTACCCGTATGCGCGGTTGCCGAGTGTTGCTGGAAATATCCAAGATGGCATTCATTGTCCGTCAATTGTCAGAAAATGGTACGAGAATGTCACTCCTAAATCTCTGCCCAGTGACTGTGGTTTCAAAAACTATAGGCCCTATTATCCTGTCTGCAGTTACTGCCGCCAAAACTCCCATTTTCACTTACTTTGATTATGCGTTATTATGTGTACCTGTTATTTACGTGCGATTCATACAGGTGCTCTCCCGGCCCCAAGCTCAGCGAGTTACCATGTGCTCGTTTGACCTTCAGCTCTCCTATCTACCCGCTGCGCTGTGCCGCCCAATCGGCCGGCCCCACTTTGAGTGAAACACTCTGTATATATTCCAGCACAATTTAGACCAATAGGATCTTAACAGATCGTATGGTCTCTCTATCTTGAATGTGGTTACTTTAGAGTGACAGTTGCCAATAAACCTTTGTTATTTCTCTGAAGGCGAGTCTGGGTGTAGATTCGAACGTGTCAGCAGATGATAAGTATTACACCACCTAGTATTCCCAAAATTATATACTATAATGTAACTTATTAGTCCTGAAAGTCTACTTCAAAAAATTTGACCATTTTCGGTCCCTTAGTTGGTCCGTACTGACTAGCTTCATATCATATATGGTATCTTATCTAACAGTCTAGGTCTTAATATGATCAAAAGTGCCTTGAGTAGTGCCTACTTCCTGACAGGCTGCCACATTGTGAAGGCCTGTAGGTACGATATTCAGGCCCACATCAAATTACTAGTGGAACAATAGAATTGCTCATTTGGGGAATTACAAAAGCCAAAAATAACTACTTTAAGGAAAGTGAAATAACTTCCTGGTGCCTTTCAGTTTCATTTAAAAAATCCCTTCAGGCAAGTAACTCAATGTTGAAAACAACCCAGGGATATGAGCTACGAATTTTAGGTAAATAAAATATAATAAAGTATGAGAATATATTCTTTATTTATTCATTAAAATGACAATGTTTTTCATGAATCATCGCTATCCGGTCAATCAGATTGGCAGTTTGCCATTTTCTAACACTACGAGCGCTAATGTGAGTCAATGCAGAGTTTCACTTAAGTGCTACTACGACCGCTAATGTGAGTCAATGCAGAGTTTCACTTAAGCCATTATAACTACATTCGGTGTGGACATTTTTCAAAAATGATAGAGATATTGATTCCCATGGGAACCTGAAATATTGTCCCGAATTAGTAAATTTATAATACCGATACAACTGGTCCGTTATTGGACATTATAAATTTTCCACCTAACTCATTCCTGGTTGCCAGTGTTTCGTCCCAGTTTCTCTCAAATTGCATTGACCAACGAGCTAGAATAACATAGAGGGGCTGTATACCTGACATCAGCGCTCCCTGCTTGAAGCAAGTTGATAAGGGACAGCCATGTTAACGGTTGTCAAAACAAAGCGAATTGGCGCGAGAGCATATGTTGAGGTGATAGGGAGATCGTGCATGCCAATTTAATTCCCTAAGTTTTAAGAAGTGAAAAGATAGATTCTCGCTTTCAAGAATGCCAGCCGTAAGCTCAGCGTAATAATAATCGGAGTAATAAAACCAAGGATATATCGTACTTTAAGTAAGTATTACTGAATTATAGCCGAGATTCCTTTTCGTAATTTCTGTTTGTAATTAAATCCATTTTATTGTTTACTTAGCGAAAGTACGGATAGCCACGGTAATTATTTGTCGAATTTTGTTTCAGATCTCGTTTAAAGAACAAGGAATTAACTGAACAATGCGTTGTGAGGGCGAAAAGAGATAAATGGTATCCCACTCAATTCAGCTGCTTATGCTCTGTACATTTCCAGCCCTATTTAATTTTCATTCACATTTACAAATAAAGGAAATGGAACGCCCACCACCAAGAAAACGTAACCACAAAAAATCACTTATGCTATTTTTGAAATGTTTACAGCCTTTATTGTAGATGTCTGTTGCCTTGCTTTTTAAAACTGTGCCACACTTCATAATGGACAACTTTCAAGCTAGTAATCCCAGTATGATATGATAATGGGAGAAACATGATATCCCCCCTATATTATAATAAATAATTACACAAAACGATTATTGTGGTAAAGTATTCATGGGCCGCCTCTGTGGTGCACTGGTTAGCGTGAGCAGCTGCCACCCCTGGAAGCCCGAGTTCGATTCCCAGCTCCGCCACGAAATTTGAAAAGGGGCACGAGGGCTGTAACGGGATTCTATCAGCCTGGGGAGGTCAACTGAGTAGAAGTGGGTTCGACTCCCACCTCAGCCATCCTCGAAGTGATTTTCCGTGGTTTCCCACTTCTCCTCCAGGCAAATGCCGGAATGGTACCTAACTTAAGGCCACGGCCGCTTCCTTCTCCCCCCCCCCACAAGGCCCCTGTTCAGCATAGCGGGTGCAGCCCTCCCTCACAGTTGTATCCCCCGACCCAATGTCTCACGCTCCAGAACACTGTCCTTAAGGTGGTAGAGGAGGGATCCGTCGCTGAGTCCGTGGCAAAAACCAACCCGGGAGGATAAACAGATTAAGAAAGGAACACAGTACTCATGAGGATGCAATAATTTTAAAAATATTAACAGCATGAGGTTGTAACCTATTATAGGTCCCAATGATTTTAAGGTTTCCTGTCATAAATATTTATGTCCATCGTTTTTATTCTAATTTACGCTTAGCCACAACAGCCAAGGAGGGTAACGCTCTTGTTCCGATTTCGAGGCCTATTCGTATGTCACTGTGCGATGATTTCGAACTACCCTACAATCAACTGATCGTGATGTTGGCCTCGTGCCGCAATATGAAGTGGCGGTATTCGCTTTCATGCTTCAAGCTTTCGGCAACGGGCTTTAATTCTCCCCCAGCGATTCTAAAATGCGCATTTTCTACACTTGTCGTCATTTAAAGGCCATGCCCCCTTGCTTGTGTGACAACAGGAAACATGGCGGACGTTCGTTCTATTAGGTTCACCCAGGCAGCGCTTCCGCCTCTCTATGTTATTCTAGCTCGTTGGCATTGACACTGCCGGTGGCAACCAGGAATGAGATAAATGGAATATGTATTGTACCGGGTGGTACACCTCCACGCCGCTAATTCAAACTTTGCGCCAGTTAAAACTCCTCTACTGGAGGAAGCCTGAACTTTAACTTCCATATTAATTCAACGATTTCTCAGAAGATGTCATTACTATAAATTTTTAAGTGTTCTGAACTATGTCAGTTTCGATTCATTTTTGTTTTATCTGTAGCAAGAAGTGTGAACATTCTCTTCTAGAGGACACTACTTAAGAACTACAATTGTGCTCCCTAGTGTGAAGTGAAGGAACCTTTTTTTTTGAAGAAATTTAGTACTTATAAGTTTGTTCTTTATTAAATTTCTTTCTGCCATTGTTTAAGTTGGCAATGTTAACCCTTTCTTTCCGCCAGTTTTGAATTTGACCAATAAGGAATTTCTGTAATTAATTTTCCACCAATAAGGTGTTTCTTCTTCGTCTAGTGTAGTAGTTTTTGCCATTATCAAATAAAATGCTTGTGGGCGGGTGTTATCATTCACGAAACGCCTCTAACTATCCACGAGGGTATATAAACTGCTGATTTTCGGGTCTCCGGGCCACTTCAGTAACACCTATCATTTGTAAATCATGTAGCAGGGGGCGGGAAGCGCCTCTTTCTTCGGGCAGCAGTTCAACCACCAGGTAATGGCCTTTTAATAACTTCTTTTCTTGCTAGCTCAGCAGTTTAACTCTCGGGGCAGGTCCGAAGCCTTTTACCATGTAACTTTCCTTTAAAATGTAAAGATACTTGGTATCAATTCTATCTTTTAAACTACAAATTGGGATAGAGAGTGCTTAACCCTCTCGAGCTCCCACTCATATTGCTTTGAGGTGAACTTATTTTCACAACCGTTTCTTCCCTCCTAATGTAATGTAAATCGTTTTCTTATATAAGTCACCTCTTTAGTATGGGATTAGCCCTTGCATTAGCGGCCTAGTGCCAAGTAGGTTTTAGTAAGGTATATTAGGAGTGCAGTTTCGCCTCCTCTCAAGTTGGTATTTTGGAGGCCATGTAATTGTCCTGTTTCTTCACTGAATAGGCCTCAGTAGGTTGGGTATTTTTACCCCTGTGTTATTTGTGTTTGGAGGTCAACTTGAAAGTGGAGTTTGGTGTGGCCTTTGATAGGCTTGAACTTTAAGAGCGGGTTGCTCTTTCTTAAAATTTTGAATCCTGTGTGCCTCGAGCAGGCTTTACTGAGTAATAGGGAGCAAGAGCTCCTGACCATGATTGGGGTTTCTGCCCCTTTGTCAAACCTGGTATCTGGCTAGAGTTGGGCTATTGCTCAAGAATTATGTGTCTGGCTCTCGGAGCCCAAATCCTGCAACACTGTAATTGTACATTCTCGAATTGTTGCTAGGCTACTGAGTACCTGTTATAATTGTTATTTTTGATCTTGAAAAGAAAATATAACCTTGTTAAATTTTAAATTAACTTTAATTTCGTATATTGAGACCTATTCATCCCAGCACCTTCTTTTACCTCTGCTTATCCACCAAACCACGGTAACATGTATAATGTCCAATAACGGACTAGTTGTATTGGTATTATTTTTCAAAAAGTCAGAAAAAGCCTGTGGGTACTGAAAGGAACACATACAGAAAATATTATGTCATCATCATCATCATCTTCCTTCCAAGTATTGGGCCATGTGACCCGTTATGGTCTTGCATTTTACTTTTTTTCAAGACTTGAAAGCAATCAAATGTCCTTCCGACGGGTTGCTAGCCTGAAGGAAGTAAGACCATTGGTGGGGCTGCCACCTCTCAGCTAATGGACTAGCTGAAATTACAGCATTTCCTCCATAATGGATGTAACGGTTATACCGCCGTGACTCTGTCGACAGGACCTCATCTGTGGGAACAGGTTTTTTCATCTCGGGAAGGTGAGGTTTGGCCTTTGGGCAAGAGAGGTTATGTTATAATCATGATCATCATCTTTCCAAGTACTGGGCCATGCGGCCCGTTACGGTCTTGCATTTTCTTTCCATCCTTCATTGGACGTCCTACAGATCTCTGTCCTGTTGATAGCGTAGGATCTCCTTTGGTAGTCTTCCAGATTCCATCCTTTGAACATGACGTTTCCAGTTTTCTTGGTAATCATAATGTAATTGATTACTGATTTCACATTCAGTCCCTTAAGCACATCTTCATTTCATATACGATCCCATTTCTTATAGCCTGCTGTTCTGCGCATGAACGTCATTTCATGTGCTGTAATTGTGCAAATGTCTTGAGTTCTTATTGTCCATGCCTCACTGCCGTAGCAAAGGATTGGTCTGGCTAAAGTGTTATAAAGACGTAAGCGAGTGTGTTTTTGGACAAGAGATGGCTTCATGATATGATTTATGATTCCTGTTATTCTGGTAAATTTGGTTATGTTTGCAGAGATATCAGTTTCCTCTTGGTAAGATGAATTGTATCCCAGATAATTGAATTCGTTGACTCTTTCCAAAATTTTATTATCTAAACAGATTTTACTCGGGATAGTGTCCTTCCCCTTAAAGGCCATTATTTTGCTCTTTTGTGGTGAAATGATTATGTAAATAAGTTAATTCGGCTAGGATTTGAATCAAAAAGAAAACGATTAAAGAAACAAGCAATTTTAGGCTGTTTATTCTGAACTGCATTTAGGCCGGGAGGGATTTTCGAATTTATTGTCTTAGTTTGATAGAGCTATCAAAGACTCACACTTTGAAATCTTTAGCCCTTTGGCCCTTTAGCCCTTTAGCCCTTTAACTTTCACCACAACTGAGGAAATTGCTTAATTTTACGTTTTTCGTAGTCTGGGGACCGCTGCTTTGTCTGCCAAGAACTGTTTTCAACATTAAAAGATGAAAAAGCACACTTCACACCTTTTTCTTAAGTAAAATATGAATTAAAAAGCAATTCTTTGTTATAATCAAGAGGATAATTTTTTTTTCAAAATATTGACATAATGTTTCTTAAGTTAATTGATGGTATCAGGTAGTTAATTATTCTCAATATCTTTTCACCATGTTTATTGCTAAAGACCGTAGTGTAGGGGTAGCGTGCCTGCCTCTTACCCGGAGGCCCCGGGTTCGATTCCCGGCCAGGTCAGGGATTTTTACCCGGACGTGAGGGCTGGTTCGAGGTCCGCTCAGTCTACGTGATTAGAATTGAGGAGTTCTCTGACGGTGAGATAGCAGCCCCGGTCTAGAAAGCAAAGAATTAACGGCCGAGAGGATTCGTCGTGCTGGCCACACGACACCTCGTAATCTGCCGGCCTTTGGGCTGAGCAGCGGTCGCTTGGTAGGCCGAGGCCATTCAAGGGCTGTAGTGCCATGGGGTTTGGTTTGGTTTATTGCTAAAGAACATATGAATACTATTTCTGTCCTTAACTTAACATCTCATGCTGTATCAGAATCCTTACTAAAGGTTGGTCATGCAAAAGTTTTCTCGGTAAAAAAAGAGCTAAACAGCTTCTTCTTGTGAATACGGTGATGTGCTGAATTTGTCGCTTATATTGAAGGTGTGCACCTTGAGGTCGTTAATGAAAACGCTGTCTTCAACGGCACCTTTTTGGTCTCTCCGATTTATGCTGTTTTCTGCTGGTTACACCGTTTCGTCTTTTCTTTCTGATAGAATTATTTGAAGTTACAGCAACTTGGCAGATATCCGTTTCACAAACAAGTACCTACACAAGAACCTCGTTTATCCGGATTAACTGGGACCGGAACTGATCCGGATGATCGAAAATCTGGATAATCCGGAAAACTAATAAATAAATACAGTACATGTTGTATAATATATTAATAATAAGTTATACAATAATACCTTTCTTCAGTTGTACAAAAAATAATATAACAACACTTTTCTTACATTTACGACTCTCTTTTATGCACTAAAACAATATGTGAACTTTTCTGGTTTACATTTGTATAGCGCTTGCACGCAGCACGATCTCGAAGACGTTTTACTAACATCAGTTCTGCCGGTGTGGTTTCAGTCTGGGATTCTAAATAGGCCATCAGTTTATCCAGCTGCATTGTTGCATTTCTATGAGTCATTGTTTCTTCTGATGGAGTGGCGGTTTCATGTTTGAATTCACCATCTCACTCGTCATTACCTGCTGAGGAACAGGAGGCAATAATTTTATTCATCTGTCATTATACCGTAGTCTGAATCACAGTCATCTTTCAACCAATCATTTACGTCGCTCACATCTACGTCCAAGCATCCGGGAATGCGTGCAAATGTGTCAAGGAACACAGAACAGTCCACGGTTTCCCATTCTCAATTCCAGGTGAATGCCGGGACGGTTCCTTTGATAGACCGCGGCTGACTTACTTCCAATTTCTGTACTTAACTATCCTTGACGGAAAAGACATTCAAGAAGAATCGACCCCGTAAAAGGAATACTGTACAAGTAAAAATAACTTTTTATTATTTTCGATCCGGATAAACCGGAGATCCGGATTAATGTGGGCTGAATAAACGAGGTTCGTGCATGTAAAATATTCTGAACTACCGTACCAGTAACCTCTAATTGGATGTATTCACGGTACACATAAATAGAGGAGCTGTCGTCATGGAGGAATGTGATGTGAAGCAATCAGGGTTTTGCCACTTTTTTACTAGAGAAACAACCAGTGGCGCCTCGTGGTGAATTATGTCGGTGGTTCTGCACTGTGACGCCCAGTCTATTGTAGTACCCGCCAGTGTAATAGACACGTCTAAATTCGTTCTTCATTCGCGAAGTGCCAACTGATATCATGTATATCCGCTCTCCAACCCCGCGGAAAATCGTTACATATCCCTCTCTCTCCATGTCCTATCAACATTATTGTTCCCGAAAATTTACAGAAATAATACCGATAAACATCTCAGATTGTAAGACTGATTTCGAGTGACTTCAACGATATAAATAACTGACTTTTACAAAAACTGTTAAAAAATTTCAATATTTTCAATATTTACTCATATTTACAGACGTTCCGGGAGCTGTACAGCCGGACAGAGTGTCTCAGACGGTTGAGGTGCTGGCCTTATGACCGCAACTTGGCAGGTTCGATCCCGGCTCAGTCTGGTGGTATTTGAAGGTGCTCAAATACGTCAGCCTTGTTCCGGTAGATTTACAGGCACATAAAAGAAGTCCTGCCGAACTAAATTCCGGCACCTAGGCATCTCCGAAAACCGTAAAGGTCGAACGTAAAGCCAATAACATTATTATTAGATTTGTATACAACTTTCTGAGTTGGCTTTCTTAAATGGCGAGGGTAAGTCATCATCTGATTGCAATGTACTTGTTAATAATAATGATGATGATAATAACAATAAATCCAACCAAAGTTCTTTAGGGTTCGGATCGGAGACACTCACTTTCATAGTCGAGAGGCTAGACCACCCCGCACAATCCCCAGCTCCATCCCTCCCTATTACTGACCAGCCAGATTTTCTAACTTAATAATGTATTTATTTATTCCTAAAATAAGTTCTTTGAATATCTCCCCTTCGTCGCAAATAACTGACACGCTCCATCCCAGAGTCCCAAATCACGTCGTGTGCTGCCCATTCCCCTTCAACCCCGTCCCACTAACTCTTCCACAAATCCTCCCCCCACCACCACCACGTTCTTCGTTACACACGTACCAACGAAACGATTACAACTTTTCCTCGTGTCTACCGCCAGTAATTAAAAATTATGTCTCCCTGATGGGAAATAATGGCCCGCGTCTTTACCTCTCCCTCTCTCTCTCTCTCTCCCCGCCAGTTTGTTCCACCTGCCATTTCGTATTCCCGGCTTTAAATCATTCGTACTGTTTTACAAATACTCCCTTCTCCTTTCTCCCCCCAACCCACACTTAACGTCCTCTGTTTGAATAAGATCTCATTTCCGGTGGAAAGGTTTCTTCTTCTTTGCGATTGGTTTCTGTTGATTTGCGTGAGTTAACAATAATAAAAGATAGTTCAATATAATATCAGAGGAGGGGAGAAATTTTAAGTTTCAATCTCCCACTTACCGAAATTATATTTTGTGCCAATCTTTTGCAACGAAAAAATTGAAATAGAAAATGTAAGAGAAGGAAATTGGGACGAAAGAGGTCGTGCTAAAGAGGAAATGGAAAATTTGTGTGATGAATTTCAATGAAGATCGAAATTAAGCGTGCATCGTTTCAATCCGAATGTAAATTCTAGAGAATAGCCGTAAGGTTTCAAATCATAAACTATTTTTCTGACCTCTAATCAGTCACGCTGTGATATGTTTCCAATCGCTAGCTCCTCATGGGTATATTCTTGCAATACTAAATTTTGGTTAATAAGTAGAGTGCGAATCTTTAGGCGGTTTAGTTACTGAAGACCAACGGTCGTAGCCGTGTTGAAACACCGGATCCCGTGAGATCTCCGAAGTTAAGCAACATTGGGCGTGGTCAAGATTTGGATGGGTTGCCACGCGCTGTTGGTGGGGGGAGGGGTAAGAGAATGGCGGAGCGGAAAGGAACTGGCCACCCTACCGTACGTAAACTCCGGCTCAGGCACACCTCTGCGGAGGTTCGGACCTGCCTTCGGGCAGAATACACCCTTACCTTACCTTAGTTACTGAAGCGGGTAACAAGTACAAGCTACCCTACACAACGGATATGTTATGAGTGTTGGATAAACGTTAGCGCTACGGCCCATCAGAACCCCTAGAATGTATGTTACTCCTGGCACGTAACGAAAGAGCGGACTAGTCGAAACTTCCTAATAATCAAATTAGTTTGCATTCTAAACTATTATTGCCTAAAAATCTGGAGTCCATTAATAAACATTGTATAGCTGAAGACTAAACATAGCTAAGGGAATATTAGTTTCAAGAAATATTTTTTTAGTTAAAATACCCCGTTACAAAGAGTAAAACGAGACAATTAAAATTAAAAATTCTGATGACGTGGCATTTTTAACGGGTTCATCAAAGAGATTGCGAACTTCCTAACTTGTACCAGAGTGGTCTGGAAAAAAAGATGCTAATATTTAGAGAGAATGTAGTATAATAAAAATAAGAAATTAAACTCCTAGAAATATGGATCCTAAAATTAATATTTTCTGAGAAAAAGCCAAATATTCACAATCAGTTTCAAAGCAACATATCTTCTAGTGTCAGCTATTTGGTAACAAACAAAATGAGGACACAGAACGCACCTGTTGAATATGACTTATGGCACAGCATACCTATGTTTGTCTTTGTATCAAAAGGACACTTAAATAAACGGCAATTCGTAGAGCTTTTAATAAGTAGAGATTATGATATTAAGCCAAATCCCTATGCTCTACTTTTAAAAATATAACACAAGCAATTGCATAAAACTTCATGTTGGGATCTTAAGGTTGTTACCTATAGGCCTGCAGCAAACATAATATTTTTCCTAAGATCAAACAAAATCCCGCACACGATTATCCAGATCATAGCGGATTTTGTGTTGAAAAATTCATTGGCGATTGTTAGACGCCATTTTTACTCCCAGACCTGAAATAGCATATAGTGGATTTCTTTTTTTTTTTTTTTAATAAAATTCGAAAGAGAAAATTCGCCTGATACTTGACTATTTCAATTTTGAATTTTAATTCGAACCCGGCTTATATGCAAAAATTAGATAAGATAAATATTTTCATATGAATTGAGTAGGAGGCCGATCTTTCGATTCCTGAATAGTCACGAGTTTCAGAGACACATGCCAGAATATACAGAATTATCTCACCATTTTATACACACACACACACACATATTCGATAGAGATAAAAACATTCTTAACATTTTAGAAACTCTCGAAATTTATAGACATCCTTAAAATGTCCTCAATGATAAAATTGCAATTGAGGACCGTTTTTTCAAAACTCGCTCCTTGCAAAATCATAATTTTTCAGAAGAGACAAAAACTGATTAGACAGTAGAGTAAAAAGGATAATTTGACAAAGTACATCTTAAACAGTTTATTTGTTAGTTACAATCTGATATAAGTATAGCCAAAAGCACAAATTTGAATAGTTTTTACAAAAAAGGTAGGAGAAAATGTTCGTTTTTTTCAAAACCCGCTTATTGCATAATCCTATTGAGTAAAAATTTCCTCCACAGCATGTATAAAACAAATTTTAAAACATAAAATGTCGGAATTTACACACAGACATTATCACAATACTATACATGAAGAATGGTAGTGGTAATAGTATATACGATACCAGTGTTTCAAAATTTAACAGATGTAAAATTAATGAATCTCTATCTTTATTGACTAGACCACTTTATTTCTCAATCAGTTTCGCCAACTTCTGTATCCTCGATCATATCACTTACATTTAGCTTGTTCTTGGTATGTTTTCCCTTAAGAACCACTTCATAGAACTCCTTGGCTTCCCCAGGCATTTGTATGAATTTCATTAACTTTGCCATATCTTCGGTCTTTTCCTTTCTAACGTGATTTACTATTTCCATTTTTGGAGCCAAGTCCATTTCTTAGAAGGAAATCTTTCCTTTATTGAGTATTTCTACAATGGTTGATTCACCACTGTATGTGCATCGAACAGCGACTTGTACCTTGAAGTTTTCATGTTTCCTGTATTGAATGATGCGGGTTTTCGCGATGTTGAAAGGTAGTTTCCCTTTCAAAATCTTTCTTGATTTTGCCTTCAGATCATAGATGTTCCAATCTCACTTGGCCGTGAACACTGAGTAGGCTATGATACTCCATACGCGATACAATCTCTTCTTTCTCTCTGTATTTTTTCTCTACGTTCCCGAACACTTGATCTGGCGGCAAAAAGCTATGACCTCGAATGGGAAAATAATGTTCAACTGATGTGAAAACTTTAGACTTTTCGAGAAAACGTGCCACAGATGCTAATAAAATACTATTCTTATTTTGGGATACAAAAGAGTCTGAAAATAACCTGATTTTTTATATCTAGCCTCTACCCTGCGAAGATTATTTTCTAAATGCTCAAGATAGTCTTTTACACCCGAAGCTATTTCATTCGCTCCACGGCCCCCTTCAGTCTCCAACCACGTATAGTAGAAAACTTTACTTTTGTCCAGTCGCTTTTCATTTGTCATGACACAAAGATTATATAACCATGCTTGTCTCAGGTAAAATGCTTCCCCTATAGATATTTTAGGAACGGGTTGATTTTGTTGCATGTCAAATATGACATCAACATGACTATCATCCTTTCCTTTACGAATGGCAAAAAAATTATTAGCTCGTACTTTGTGTAATCTACAATCAATTCGAGCCTTGTTCCTTACAACGTCATTTTTCGTGTCCTTAATTATCAATAAAAGTTCTTTACACGTCGAACATGTATCTGAGTGTGGATTCCCAAAACCTAAATTGAATTTCGTATAGAAAATTTGCTTTACTTTAAGATTGAACATTTTGATTTCCCTTCTAAATCTCTTTCTTTGCAGAACTGAATGTACATTTTATTGATATTAAGGTCCGGATACTAACATTCATACTTAAAGAAACAAAATATCCAGCAGTCTAGCGACGTTTGCTGTAATGAGC
This sequence comes from Anabrus simplex, assembly GCF_040414725.1. Lineage (NCBI taxonomy): Eukaryota > Metazoa > Arthropoda > Insecta > Orthoptera > Tettigoniidae > Anabrus > Anabrus simplex. Next base: position 74,818,656 of record NC_090275.1, on the reverse strand, counting down.
GAGTTTTGGTATACCGCATATCGTAGTAATGAGCGAGTTTTGGGAAAACGACCCATATTTAGCGGCTTGTTGTGATGACAATAAACAACTTTTGCCAAAACCAGTTTAAGGACATGAAAGCCAAGTGACCTAACATCCACGTCCCGTATATAACTCAATTCACCCCATTTTTGCAATGAGCGAGTTTTGAAAAAACGGTCCTCAATTGAAATTTTGAAAATAATATTAAGCTTTAGTGGCAACTGTACCCTTCTGAGACGACACACACGAATATACTAACTGAACCAACATAGATATAATAAAGTTATAATGCACATAGCTCCTACTGTTGAATAAAATACTGTAGTATATTCTTTGAAATCAATTGTGTAATCAAGTAGAGGAACGCTTATGTGTCATCCTTTCACCACCTGACGATAGATTAAACTCTCCGAAACGTGTAGTGGAGTAAATAATTTAATACAACTTCTGACTAGTAACAGTGCTTTTTATTTCATGAAGAACAGGCACGATGAGTAGGGCCTACGGCACGGAGAAACGCAGAAATAAATTACGAGAAACTGAATTTGAGGAATGGTGCCACCTAAGACGCAAAGGTTACGGAGTGTGTCTGTACAAGTAGTTCTCTCCTGCAAACCGGTAGGTTGAAAACCACGATGGCCTTTCTTGCACGGAGTGGAGAGACGCGCTGAAAATGACACGTCACCTTGCACCTGTAAGAGCTGTATCCGGAAGGTCCCTTGATGGTAACCGCTGCAGAAGATCCAGTGAGAATGAAACATTACCTCACATCTTGGGTTCATGTGCCTTCGATGAAGCTCTTCGAAGAACTAGACATCACAGCCTCAGGTCGTCCATAGCACAGTCGCTCCGTGAGAAAGGATTTCAAGTGCATGAGGAAGTCCAAAGCATCGGAGTAAATGGCAGCACGAGATGGGTAGGGAAGAAACGATAATATATACTGTATATTAGACCTCACAATAATACTTGAAATACACTCCGACCAACCATGTGAAGTAGACATAGAAAAGAAATCTATCTACCTGACTACAGTGCCGTATTATATTAATAAATACGAGCTGGACGATGTAAAAGTGAGGTCTCTCATGATCGGTGCGAAAGGGACAGTCCCTAAGAAGGCGAAGGAGCTGATGAAGATCTTCAACATCAGTTCCAAGGAGTCCATTGACAGGGGTATGAAAGCGCTCAGGGGTTCTCTATTGATATTCAGACATACCTCATATTCGCCAGACTGGGACATAATCTACTTTATTTTTGAATGAAATTGTTTTTGTGCATTCTTTGTCTTAAGCAGTCTCCGAGTGGAGGAAAATTTTGGAAATAAATAAAACAAGCTCGTCAAATCCTCACTCTTGGTACCTGATCAAAAACTAAATATATTTGGCCCGGTTTTATGTATCCCTCACAATGCGATCCGTTACCAGAAATCTGGCGTGGCTTTCTGGAAGTTAGTCAAAAGTTCTGTGAAAGAAATAATTGGAATTCCAAATGATATCCTGGCTTCTAGTTGTAATCATCTAGAACAGTTTGTGTTTTGGGTGTTATAAAGTCTTCATGGGAGGCTTTTCTTCAACATATCATATGCAACCGCCTGAAGCGCAGTCCTGACAGGTATACTTTGATAAAGAAGAAATTCACAACAGTTTAAGCCACCTTAACCTAAAAATTGGTGAAGAGCTCAAAGAAAAGAAAATAGGAAATAACTTGGAGATCAGGAATTTGATAAGTGGAAAAGCAGAGGCAAAGGTTTATCACGTTTCTCGGAGTGAACGATATCTAATTGTTCAAAGTATTCCCACTGTTTCTTTTGCGATTCAGCGTTATGTTTAATCTCAATCACCGTGATACTGCTAGGGCCTACTCCAAACACAGATGAAGGAGAGGCTGGCGAGTAACGCATCATACAGTTAACGCGTACACAGAGAGTAACAAGTAACAACAAGGTACGCACATGCGTCAACTGTGATCGGCGATTTCCTTTTGTGAAGAGTTTCTTTCGCAGCCTCTGTATCCTCGCTGTGGAAACAATACCGCACATCTGACAATGCTATTCCGATCCATTATTCTCCTTAAGACTGGTCACGCCTCCCAGTCACATATGGATATGCACTCCATTAGAACAATTGTCGTTGTGTCCATTTACCTATGCATGTGTAAAGGAGAATGACATTTTCCCTATCGTGCCGTAGGAATATATGTTTGCGTGACGTAATTACGCACTTCTACAGCACACTGTATTTAAGGTTCATTTTTCTTCACACATTGGTACATAAAAATGAACACAACGAACATTGTTCTGATGGATTGCATGTACGTACCTGGAAGGCGTGACGTGTCTTAAGGAAAATAAGGGATGGAAAGAGCAATCCGAGATACGCGATATTCTTTCTTAAGCGACGAAATGTACAACTCACAACTTACTTGTCTTCGTAGTAAAATGGGCTGACGTTACCTCTCATTTTTCACTTATTTTACTATTAGTATTTACTACGAATATGCAGTTTGTTGTCACAGAGAAGACTGTCCCTAATTTCGGAGACGGCAAGTAATAATCTTATAATTAATCTACATCAATTACCCCAAATGAACATCAAAATAAGTCTGGTATTTGAACTGACCTATTTCTTTTTCTTTATCTTCATTTAAGCTCGTCTTTAAAGACGGATACTGTCTCTTCAAATTAAAATGTATTTTTTTAAAATAGGTGAATAAGAACCTTTAAATAAGTAAAGAGGAAAAATCTATGGAAAGTAATAAAAACAAGTTATCTTAAATAATTCGATGGAGTGTTGCGAGTTGCCTTCTATGCAGAACTCATTAAAACCGTTAAACGTTCTCTCCTTTTCTCTCCCCCCCTTCACCAAATCTCGTTCTATCTCTCTCTTCTATAAAATCGTTCTACTCTTTAAACCCTACTTTCCAATTTGAAAACGAATTTCCCTTGGTTGGTGCAGTACCCACCCCCTTCCACCCGCTCCTCCTGCCATCTAGCGGCGGGTTTATTGACAACTTCCGTGCATGGCCCCCCTGTAATCGCTTCCAATTATAAGCTCCTTGCTCCTCCGCAACCAATAGCTTCCGGACTTAGTCTGACGGAAAGAGCTTAGGCGTGCAGCGTTCCTTCCTTCGTTTGCGCTAGCTTCTTCTCTGTAAGGAGATTTTGGTTGGCTTGTCTTGCTCGTTTTCCTCATAAATCACGCGCGTTTCTGCAAACTAACGCACAAATGTTGGAATTTGTGTTCGTCTTCTTCTCCTTCTTCTATCTCTACTTCTTCTCGTATTGTCATCCTGGGTTAATTTTTGTTTTACACTCAAGCTCGGTATAGATTGTGCACAAAACAGCTAATTGGCCCGCAGTGACGGCATACATACAAGAGACTCAATGGGATTTTGCAACAAGACCGACATTATGAATGTACCTCAGAGTAAAATTGGCTTGGTTGATTGGATGAATGTAGGTACAAAGAGGCGGCGTCTATGTTACATATTGCTGTACTTATTACAACAGTCCTGATTTTTAGAGATTATTAGGTTAGAATGCTAAGTTACTGATACTAATAACAAGTATAGTCTAGCCTGTACAACGGTTATGCTATGACAGTTGCATAAACATTAGGAGCGCGGTCTATCGGAACCCCTAGAATTTATTTTACTCCCATTGCTTTATGGAAGTGCGGGCTGGTCGCTCTTGCAACTAACCAAATTAGTTGGCATTCTAACCAGTTACTGACTAAGGTAAGGGTTATTCTGCCCGAAGGCAGGTCCGAACCTCCGCAGAGGTGTTCCTGAGCCAGAGTTTACGTGCGGTAGGGTGGCCAGTTCCTTACTCCTCCATTCCCTTACACCCCCCCCCCAACAGCGCTTGGCAACCCATCCAACTCCTGACCACGCCCAATGTTACTTAACTTCGGAGATCTCACGGGATCCGGTGTTTCAACACGGCTACGGCCGTTGGCCTTACTGACTAAAATCCGGGGTAATACGTGTTACATAAGAATGTATTTTTTTGTTTTTTTACAATCTGGGTTATAATCTTCTTTATGTTGGACCGACACAGATAGGTCTTACGGCAACGATGGGATAGAAGTGGGAAAGAACAGACCTTGGCCTTAATCAAGATTCAGTCCCAGCATTTGCTGGTGTGAAAATGGGAAATTTGTAACAGAAAACCATCTCCAGGGTTATCGAGAGTGGGGTTTGAACCCATTACCTCCCGAATGCAAGCTAATAGGTGAGCGCCCCAAATGGCACAACCAATTGCAGGTCAATAATAATAATAATAATAATAATAATACGGTCGCGTCTGTAGAATGGACAATAATACATTTGCTATTAGCTAAGTTCAAAGAAGGTCAAGATTAACTGGTTGGAAGAAGGGTTTTCTAGAAATAAACGCTTCAAACGATACAGTAAAAAATCGTAAACTCTTCGGAATTATGGTTGCAGATCACACATTTGTGGGAAAAGCTAAAGATACCACTGGAAAGCAGTGGACAGAAGAACGTAAATAACACCGTATGAAAATATTTCTGGAGAAGAAGACGAAGAAGAAGAAGAAGAAGAAAGGGGGAAGCCGACAGACCAAGCTAACAAGTTCAAACGTGCTCTTTAATTGAGCATAACGTATAAAGAAATAATAATAATAATAATAATAATGATAATAATAATAATAATAATAATAATAATAATAATGGAGTCAGATCATTGATTAAAGATGTAGAAAAGTAAGAAAGAAAAAATCTTAAGCAAAATTTTTGGATAAGTCTCTACAGGCGGACTCTGGACGATAAGGAAATCTCATGACTTATACCAACATTCAGAGAAAATCTCATACACGTTTAGGAAAATACGTTTGAAATTTAATAATAATAATAATAATAATAATAATAATAATAATAATAATAATAATAATAATAATAATAATCATAATTATAATGTTATTGGCTTTACGTCTCATTAACTACTTTTACAGTTTTCGGGTACGCCGAGGTGCCAGAATTTAGTCCCGCTGGAGTTCTTTTACGTGCGAGTATTCTAAATCTACCAACACGAGGCTGACATATTTGAGCACCTTCAAATACCACCGGACTGAGCCAGGATCGAACCTGCCATGTAGGGGTCAGAACGCTTGAAATTTAACGGACATGTTCTCAGAATATGTAATCAGAGACTGACCAAAAGAATTCTGAACCTTGCCCTATCGATGGAAATAAAAAGACAATTTGGCTGTTCGAAGTTGGGAAAGATCTTCAGGAAATAGGCATCACAGATGAAAATGTATTAGATAGACCTAAGTTCAGAAAATTAGTGGACAATCGCCACTTTATACACACACGCCAACACAACCTGATCAGAAGATCGTAAGAAAAGCCACAGCGAGAAGACGAACAGATGTTGGGAGAAGGAAAAGGCGACGACATCAGCTAAACATAACGTAGAAAGAATAATAATAAAATTTTGACCGAGCTATTTGGCCATGTGGTTAGAGTTGCATAGCTGTAAGCTTGCATTCGGGAGATGGTGGATTGGAATTCCACAGTTTAAAGCCTCGAAGATGATTTTCCATGTTTTCCCGTTTTCAAACCAGGCAAATGGTGGGGCTGTACCTTGCTGAAAACTACGTTCGCTTCCTTCCCAATTCTACATATGCTAATATACACACAGGTAGGAATATGTCTTCTGCTCTTTGGATGTCTTGAGAGACGACAATGACTGCTGGACGCCAACATACGTTAGAGAAGAGTCCCCGCTCTATCTGAAGTACTACGTACAAATCACTTTTAAAATGCTCGATGGGCAAGAAATGTTCTTGCCCCAAACTGTTCAGCTGTGACAGACAGCAGTTTCCAATTTTATTCCACACTACTTGCGAATACAGAAATCTCGGCTCACTGCTAGACTTCCTGAGTTCTCCACTGAAGGAACCTTGAATGCGCGACGTTAAGCCACTAGTAAACAATTAATAATAATAATAATAATAATAATAATAATAATATTAATAATAATAATAATAATAATAATAATAATAATAATAATAATAATAATAATAACAAAGCATATTGCTTATATGCAAGTGAATGCCTGGTACTAAACTATAGATTAGATAAACTTGAGGTACTAGAAAGGAGAATCACGAGAAATATCTTAGGCCCTGTGAAAACAACAGAAGTATGGAAATGAAGATCTAATGATGAAATACACAGGGACATAGGAAACATAACAGAAACCATAAGAAAAAGAAGATTGCAATTTTTCGGACATATTTACAGAATGGATGATTCCAGATTAACAAAAAGGATTTTCAAGTAACTTTGGGACAAAAAGGCAACGACTAGCTGGATTCAAGAAGTAAAGAAAGATTTAGAAAGAAATAATATAAAAGAAGAAGAAACTATGGACAGAGAAATTTTTAGAAAGAGGGTAGTAAGTATGGAAGGATTCCAAGGAAGATTGAACAAGAAGCCTGGTGCGAAGTGGTCCGAGGACAGAAGGAAACAGCATAGTGAAAGGATGAAAGAATATTGGAAGGAGAGGAAGAGAAAACAACAAAGTATGAAGAACTGAATTGAAATTGGAACGTGGTCCTTAGCAGGCCTCATATAAAATAATAATAATAATAATAATAATAATAATAATAATAATAATAATAATATTAATAATAATAATAATAATAATAATAATAATAATAATAATAATAATAATAATAATAATAATTTTGAAATGGATTAAAACGCAGATCTGTAATGTTATATTTTTGTAACACTCGCCGTATGTAGAGAATTTCCAGGCTCAGAATATACCGCGCCGTGGCGAAGTGTAGCCAGTAACTGCTCCCCAAATCCATCAGCTGACAAGACGCCGATGATAACAGCGCCTCTCTTCATTGGCTATGCACAGTCTTCGGAGCAGAATACACAGGCGTGCCATATCTTGGGCATGAGGCGACTGCACAGTTCCGATATTGACACTCTTCAACAGCAAACACTTTATACTCCTTGTATAATATTACACACAAAGCCCTCCTCCTCCTCCTTCTTACGGTATCAAAAATGAAGTACCACAAACTTAGAATGAAAAAATACAGCGGAATAAGAAAAAGAACTACTTTTGCCCCCATGAATACTTTAGCGGAAGAGTAAGTTTGTAAATTGAAGACTTGAGAATAATAAATAGGCTCTGAAGCACGTAAGGTGGATGTCTAGGAGAGGAGCTGAAGACTTGTTTGTTCACTTGGAAGTGCGCGGGTTCTATTATCCCTCAGGTCGTTGATGACTGAAAAATGAAAGGGCGTAATGGCTTTTAGTGCCGGGAGTGTCCGAGGACATGTTCGGCTCACCAGGTGCAGGTCTTTCTCCCTTAGGCGATCTGCGCATCATGATGAGGATGAAATGATGATGAAGACGACACACACCCAGCCCCCGTGCCAGAGAAATTAACAAATGATGTTTAAAATTCCCGACCCTGCCAGGAATCGAACCCGGGACCCCTGTGATCAAAGGCCAGCACGCCACGTTGATGAATGTAAGGAGACGTGATTATAAGGGAAGGCATTAATAGGTCAGACAGCAAGGCGTAAGTATCATGTATCCGCTCTATATTTACAGTATGTAGGTGACTTGCATAAATTTTAGGGAGTTCTGATAGTTTAGATGAGGAGTATCCAAATGGCTTGTTCAAAAATGCATTCATTAATTTTTGAACTCTTTATAGACCCAAATCAGAACTAATTCATTATTTAGTGTTATTTCCAGTTTTAAAGTATTTGCTTGATCTGAGTAGATGATTTTTTATTTCAAAAAATTAAAATCCAAAATTTGGCGGAAAATGAGCCCCCACAAATGCCAGTGCTAGGTCTTAACCATTATAAAAATGGCTATGGATCCATACCAAAGCTTGAATTCCATGCCAGCCTTATTGTGGATATTTTATGCAGCGTAGCGTGCAATGAATACCAAGAAAAATTAATTGCCAATGGTGTAAGAAGCGGTCTCAATTCTTTGTTCTTCTCTCATTGGTAATAGTGGCTGGTACACAGAGCTGCACACTCTAATACATTTTCAGAGAAGTACTCCTGGAAGTACACTGCTGGGATTTCAGGCTCTTACAACTGTGTACCATTGTTCCCATCACACTACACCCATTAAATTACCCTTCTTTAAGTTTTGTTTTGACAACTACTACATTTCAGTTTGCCTTTAGGTAATTTTTCTTGCGTGTTTGTCACTTGGCAATTACTAATTCAAATGAACTGACATTGTTGGGTACTCTTCTTCAAAATCCAATTGTCCTGGGTATAATAGTGTCTATTTTTAATTTAATTCTTGTATGCACTTGTAAAATAGTGTTTTATGTAAGTTAATTAAAATCATTAAACCTTCGTTTCAATCGAAATAGGTATATTATTTCATACTGGTACGTCTGTTCTATTTTCGGAATTTTACAAAAATTGGCCTGTCATTAAAGTGCGGCCCGCGATCTTGCCTAAGGTTGCTAATGTAGCACTCGACCCTTTACTAATTGAAAAATCCTGGTTTAGACCATTATTGTTATTAAAATTTAACAGCCATATCAGCCCACAAATATTCACTTCATAACTAATTTTCCGACAGTAAGGCCCATCACCAGTGAATTAAAACATGTTTATCCACATAGGTGTGTCGTCAATGTAAAATAGAACCCAGGCAAAATAAACTGTAAAAGTGAAGCATAATAACCTTAAGGGCATGCCCAGCCAGCCCTTCTATTCGTACGCTATGTTCATATTTTAAAACAACATCTTAAGGTCTAGCGTTTGGTCCGACTCGTTGGCTGAATGGTCAGCGTACTGGCCTTCGGTTCAGAGCGCCCTGGGTTCGATTCCCAGCCGGGTCGGAGATTTTAATTGTGTTTGACTAATTCTCCTGGCTCGGGGACTGGGTGATTGTGTTTGTTCTAACACTTTCCTCTTCATATTCAGACAACACACTACACTACCAACCACCACATAAACACGCAATAGTGATTACATCCTTCCATATAAGGTTGACGTAAGGAAGGGCATTCAGCCGTAAAACAGGGCCAAATCTACCCGTGCGATGCAGTTAGCACCCGCGGCCCCACAGGTGTGGGAAAAGCGGTAGAAGAAGAAGAAGCACAAGAAGAAGATTTTAAGGTCTAGCGTTTAGTTTCAAGAACTGTCATTTGTTTCTTCTGATGATCAGAATGATAAGTTATCTATCGAAATGAGAACGGGAAGTGAAGGAACGATTATTCGGAATAAGGAATCTTTAAAGGGATTGAAATCTTGGGTCTCCAATGCCCTAACAGCGCACCGCTGGAAAAACAAAAAGAAAAAAGCGTGTCCTAAAACGTTCAAAAACTACGTAACACTGGCTGACTTGCTTTTAGTTGAGGGGTGCCCTGTCCTTTTCGCTACCTCTCTTCTTGATAGCAATACTGTTCCAGTTCTAGAAACAAAACAAGAAATCAACCCCAAAGCCAATTAATCAAATGCGGCAAAAATCCCCGCCTCATCCTGGAATCGAACCCGGAACCTTGTGAACGAAAGCCAGTTACACTGACTACTACTATACTTACATATGATAAAAATCATATTTGGTCCGTGTTGAAAAATTACAATGAAAATATAGGATTTTTACTCACCTTGTTCAATTCACAATGTCGTTAACTCTAACACTGATAGTTTGAAACATAGACATGTTTCGATCATTTGATCATCATCAGTATATAAAAGGTTATAAAACAATTAAAATATAAAGACATTTGTGTGAAAAGTCTATTTTAAGAGTTATGTTCTCATTGCGATCTTCCTTTGTGGAAAAGTTCTTCCGTGGTTCTCATCATCATATGCAGGTATTGTCAAGAGCGCCCATATCCGGGGGCAATGACGGGCCACCACCCCCTCCCCCCTAGCTCTCAGGGAAACGCAAAAATCGAATTTAGTCAGGTGTTTTCCTTTCAAAAAATTATTTAAAGCTCAATATTACGTAGATGCGGTAGTACCGTTCCCCACCAACAGGCAGGGAATACCGTGGGTTATTCTACCGCAGAATACAAGTCGCCATTTATCTTCCAAAATATTAAAAATACTACGCACCCCCAGGTCTGCCCCTCCCCCTACAAACTGGCATATGGGCGCTGATGGATATTGTTATAAATTTCTTAGTTTTTGTAGATAAATAATAGAATTAGAGGAGAACAGACAATTGAGTCGGATTTTAAGTTTTTATGAAAAAATCTATAAAACCCTAAATTGCAAATGTATTCGCTCTAAAAATGCTAAAAGTTTAATGTTAAATTTCGGATACATGAACGCTCACCCCTAACGTACTCATTATGAGTGTGTATTGGAGAGGATTTCATTTGGTGGCACACAAAGGTTTAGATGGAGGTCTTCTTGTTTTGTTACTAGTAGCCCGTGCCGGATGCCAGTCTTAATTAGATATTCAGACGTCCATCCATCCGTCACCCTTTTGGCTGAACGGACGGTCTGGTCCAACTTTCCAGTGGTAGGCTGTCTATAAATCATCTGCCGTTGAAGGGGAGGTGGGTGGAGTCTGGTTGGTCACCCAATGGTTGTCCGAAACCCATCTGTCACCCTCTTTCTTGTTGTTCAGGCATGTTTGCACACATGTAAGGAGGCTTGCGGTGGTCAGAAATCCCCTCACGCCCCAGTAACTGACCATCGGTCGGCCAGGTAAAACTTCACAGATGTTTTATCCTCGCACAGGACAAAGAGGAATACTGGTGGAACCAATCTACTCGCCAGTATGTATGCTGCAGGCCTACCTACCCAGAAAACGTGTGTAGCGAAGGCTAATCAAAGTTAGCCAACCCTATCGAATCAGAATGGATATAATAAAAATGTATTTATGACATACTGTACCTCAAAATTTATTACCGAAGAGGGCTGCTTGGAGAAGGTTCGAGGTACATTATCAATACTTGTTTTACATAAAGCAAGCTTGCAATTTTATGTAGCTGTTGGTATTGAAAGCATATTTTATGATATCTGAAGCCATCTCTTTACAGTTTCAACTCAGCTAATTTATGATTGTTAGGATCTTCAGTCTGCCAAAACTAATTTTGAATTAATTTATAAACTATGTGAAAAAGAAAACATATGGTAATCGAATAAGAAACAACTCTAGCTAGAGTGGAGAGTAGTGAGGACTTCATTAAGATAAGTTCCAAATATAAAGTGGTTTTTTTCTTGCTTCTGCGTTTATGTGAAGTTCAGCTTAAATATTTTGTCTTATTTGTCATCCATTCTATTCTGCTTTGTGTTTCTAGTGTACAAAAATTCAAATGCAAATCATGTATTATGTCCCACAAAGAAAACTAACAAAGTGGCCCAATCCTTCCTCCATCTCCTTTATTTTTCACATCCCTCTTCCCACCTTCCTCCTCCATCACATCTCCTCAACCCGCCCGCATCTCTTGGACAGAGAGAGGGTGTTGGCCTTTAGGTGGCCCGCCCCATCACATCAGGGTGGGGAATGAAAGCTTTATATTAAGAGGAAGAAGAAGAATAGTAATCAAGTGTGTACGTCAGCGGTTGCAGAATACACTACGGCCTACAAGTGGCTAAGGCTGGTCCATGGTCCGACAGTGCACATTTCTGAGAGATGAAAGTATCCCGACGCATAGAGCGATACCAGTTTGATAACAGTGTTGTAATGATAAGTTTTGATTTAGAAAATGTATTATTATTATTATTATTATTATTATTATTATTATTATTATTATTATTTTAAATTTTTCTTTGGATTCATTATGCCCAATTAAAGAACGCAGGTGTACTTATTTAGCACAACGTTCCTTCTTGTCTTCCCAAAATCTCTTCATCCTTTCGCTGTGCTTCTGTTTGAGTTTTTCCGTCCATCCTGTAGCTTGTCTTTTAGGTTGCTCAGCAAATTTGTGTTTGTTTATGAGATTTCTGAATTTGTTCTCTCTGGCAAGATTTCTTCATTCTTCTTCTTCTTCTTCTTCTTCTTCTTCTTCTTCTTATTATTATTATTATTATTATTATTATTATTATTATTATTATTATTATTATTATTATTATTATTCCGTGATTCAAATCCCGATCAATCCACGTGAGATTAATGTTGCACAAAGCGGAGGCGGGACAGGTTTTTCTCCGGATACTCCGATTTTTCCTGTCATCTTTTATTCCAGCAACACTCTCAAACATCATTTAATTTCATCTGTCAGTCAGTCATTAAGGACCACGACGTTCAACATTTTCGTTTACAGAGGGATTTCATGTTTGCCCAGAACTTGCGCATTCTCCGACTGTGTTTCTCCCTTCGCCTATTTTTTTACAAGGTGGTCTGTCCTGAAACTTCTTTTGTTTGATTATTCTGAAAGGTGCTCGGTTTCTGATGTCGTTTTAAATTCCTATGTCTTTATTCACTCCTGTTAGTCATGGTTTCCCCATCTTCCTGTTCTTCCAGTATTATTATTATTATTATTATTATTATTATTATTATTATTATTATTATTATTATTATTATTATTATTATTATTATTAGAGAAACACTGAAGTTTGGTAGTTGAAGTCGAGTCACGCTAATGATAATAGTGTAACTTAACTAAAATAGGGCTATAGAGTAGGCCTATATGTTGTAAGACCTATTTTAATCGCTTCCTTTGAACTGTTGTATGCCACCGCCTTTTCCCTTTTATGGACGCTATGCGTCGTCATGTTATGAGACCTGTTAATTGCGTAAAAATGAGGTGTAGGCTAGTATTGGGCGAGTAGAGCCATATTTCATGTTGTCCAGTTCAGCACCCTTGTGAGGTCAGTATGGGGTGAGAAGCAGGTGTTGACCACGCGTGTGCCTGCTAGGGCCAGAGGTCAGAGGTCCTAGCTACCTGAGCTCCAACCCCAATGGTGATCCGGAAACTGGCCGTACTATTGTATAGTCCTACATCTGAAGTGGAACGCATGTTCTACGAACTTAGTAGTTCGAAATGATCCTTCTCCCACCAGTAAAGCCGTAGTCAGTCATTTATTTTCGAAAATATAGGTGAGCCTCCGTTGCTTAGGCCTTTCACCGCTGGGTTCCGCGGTTCAAATCTCGGTCAATCTACGTGAGATTAGTGTTACACAAAGCGGAGGCGGGACAGGCTTTTCTCTGGATACTCAGACTTTCCCTGTCATCTTTCATTCCAGCAACACTCTCGAATATCATTTCATTTAATCTGTCAGTCATTAATCATTGCCCCAGAGGATTGCGACAGGCTTCGGCAGCCGGCACAATTCTTAACCTCGCCGCTAGATGGGGCTTCATTCATTCCATTCCTGACACGGTCGAATGACAGGAAACAGTGGCAATTCTATACCCGGTTCGGGGGTTGGAAATAATTTAGGCCTAACTATGATGTTTTAGAAACCTGAACTAGCAAAGAGGAGAGATCATTCCAAACCCTAAATAGTGGACTTAGCTAAACAGCAGAATTAAAACCGGGACAGTCTAAAACTGGTGACTGCCACCATTTTCTTCATTCCCATTGACTAGCTGCGATCAGCTGTGATGTGCTTTGACGAAGGCAATATTCATATAGAGTTCCCATGAATCTCCACTAATTAACATCAAAATTCAATCCTGAAACGGGCCGTTTGTTACAAAAGTAAGCTTCAATCACTAAATTCACTCTACGTCATTTGAATTTCAAAATCATTAGCCTCCATCACATCCCCTCAATCCGCCCGCATCACTTGGCCAGAGAGAAGGCGTTGCCCTTTAGGTGGCCCACCCCATACCATCAGGGTGGGGAATGAAAGCTTTATATTAAGAATAAGAAGAGGAAGAAGAATAGTAGGCCTAATCAAGTGTTTACGTCAGCGGTTGCAGAGTACACTACGGCCTACAAGTGGCCATGGATGTGGATGTGTTGTGTAGTGCGTAAATGAAGATATGTAGGCCTATCAATACTACCACAAACACTCGGTCTCCGAGCCTCACGAATTAACTATACACAGTTAAAACCTCCGGCCGCGGGGAATCGAACCCATGCCTTCTGAAACGATCACCAGTACTTTGACCATTCAACCAACCAGCCGCATATTTTATAAGTTACGTGGTTTCCCATTTTCACACCAGGCAAATGCTGGGGCTGTACCTTAATTAGGGCCACGGCCGCTTCCTTTTCATTCCTAGGCCTTTACTATCCCATCGTCGCCATAAGACTTATCTGTGTCGGTGCGACGTAAAGCAAAATAGCAACCAAAAAAAATGGCGATGAGGGGGTTTCTTCTCTGCCATAGGGGCAAATATCGCCTCCATGACAGATCATTTTCTCCCCGGCCAGTGCAGTGGCATAGCTTTCGCCCTGAGACTCTCATGTACTCGCAGCAACAACAACAAAAGTGTGGATATAAGGTTACCGCACTTTTTGTCATTTTTTGTCCGGAGGATGGGTCCCCATTGGCAAAGATAATTATAGTGGCCTTGTTACTAGTTCCTAAATTGGCAACCTTGTAGGCCGCTGTGACATCATTGCCATGTTGTATGTCTTAACATATACGGTAATGTACTACTGTACTACTTTTACGGTTCTTTGGAGACGCCGAGGTGCCAGAATTTAACCCCCCAGGAGTTCTTTTTACATGCCAGTAAATCTATATGTCTAAGAGCTGTGCCATCATTTGTTAGAGCGGGAATGGAACATTTAGCCTACCTTTTATACAGATTCGTTGATATTTACTACGCATTTTTCATTTAGGCTACATTCTTCTTCCGCTACTCCTTCCTGGCCATTTTCCCAAAATTTCTTGAGCTCTACGATCGGATAGACCTACCGTTCCTGGGACCAACCCCATGAAGAAAGACGGATTCACTATTGCGTGTTCCTGTGGTGGTTTGTAGTGTGATGTGTTGTGTTGTGCGTAAATGAAGATATGTATCAATACTACCACAAACACTCAGTCCCCGAGCCTCACGGATCAACTATGCACAGTTAAAATCTCTGGTCGCGGGGAATCGAACCCGGGGCCTTCTGAAACGATCACCAGTACCTTGACCATTCAACCAACCAGCCGCAAAAAAGAGCTATACATAGCTACATATTTTATAAGTTACATACCTCCAGTAATTTATTTAGCTTTGTATGTATGGCCAATTTGTGGTGTAATGGCTAGTGTGATTAGCTGTCACTCCCGGAGGCCCGGGTTCGATTTCCTCTTCTGCCACGAAATTTGAAAAGTGGTACGAGAATCTGAACGGAGTCCACTGAGCCGGGAGAGAAACCAACCCTGGAGGGCATAGAGATTAAATAAATATAATAATGTAAGTGTATATAGGTGATTGATTGATTGATTGATTGATTGATTGATTGATTGATTGATTGATTGATTGATTGATTGATTGATTGATTGATTGATTGATTGATTGATTGATTGATTGATTGATTGATTGATTGATTGATTGATTGATTGATTGATTGATTGATTGATTGATTGATTGATTGATTGATTGATTGATTGATTGATTGATTGATTGATTACTTATGTTATGGTGTAGGCTATATTCTCTTATATTTACTTTACAGCTAACACTTGTATATTTCAAACAGATCCCCTGTAATTAACAGTAGGCCTATGTGAAAGTATTCTATTGTCCAAGAAACTATATACGTGGACAAATTTAGAAACCCAAACCCCGTGGCGCGACAGCTCCGAAGGGCCTTGACCTTTCAAGCGACCGCTGCTCAGTCCGAATGCCTGTAGATTACGACGTGTCGTGCGGTCCGCGCGATGAATCCTCTCGGCCGTTATTCTTGGCTTTGTAGACCGGGGCCGCCATCTCACCGTCAGATAGTTCCTCAGTTGTAATCACGTAGGCTGAGTGGACCTCGAACCAGCCCTCAGATCCAGGTAAAAAATCCTAACCTGCCCAGGAATAGAAACCGGAGCCTCCGGGTAAGAGGCAGGAACGCACCCCTACACCGCGGGGTTTCCTTTCTTTCTTTCTTTCTTTCTTTCTTTCTTTCTTTCTTTCTTTCTTTCTTAATCTGTGTACCCTCCAAGGTTGGTTTTTCTCTCGGACTCAGCGAGGGATCCCATCTCTACCACATCAAGGGCAGTGTCCTGGAGCGAGAGACTTTGGGTCGGGGATGAAACTGCGGAGGAGGGCCAGTGCCTCGTCCAGGAGCCTTCACCTGCTATGCCCAACAGGGGCATTGTAGGGGGATGGGAAGATCGGAAGGGATATTAAAAGAAAGAGGGAAGGAAGCGGCCGTGGCCTTAAGTTGGGTACCATCCCGGCATTTTACTGGAGGAGAAATGGGAAACGACGGAAAACCACTTAGAGGATGGCTGAGGAGGGAATCGAACCCCCTTCTACTCAGCTGATCTCATACTACTTTTCAAATTTCGTGGAAGATCCTGGAATCGAACCCGGGCCTCCGGGGGTGGCAGCTAATCACACTAACCACTGCACCACACAGGCAGACAACTGTGTAATTAAAAAATTTAAAACATCAGTAATTAAAAATGGTAAAATGTTGGCAACCTTCCCCAACACACTCTGTCATCATTTGTCTGTCAATGTCTTTCACTCTTTGGACCACCTTAATACACAGTTCCCTGTCTGATAGTGACTGTTCGTAACCCGTTCCTAGTTTCATATTTTTATTATTAACTTTGATTTGGTGTAAGAGTAGGTTTCATAACCTTAACTATTCTAAGAAAAGCGATACAAATAAATAAATAAATAAATAAATAAATAAATAAATAAATAAATAAATAAATAAATACACAGGATCTCGTATGATTGAGGATATGTGGCCTATTCATGAAGGCGCGCCGTCAAAACTTGTCTTTGAGCAGTCGCGTGACCACGAGCTGGACTGTAAACAAACATTACATTCTCTTTATGGTGAGTGTGAAGAGGAAATTGGGCTTGACCAGCACAAACCGGACCGGCCTTAAAGATTTCCACTTCCTTGTTAAAACTGGACCTAACATTATCCCTTGCGGCACACTCCTTCTCTATTGTCCGAGCCGGACTGACCAGTGGCCAGCCAGCTCATTACCTCTGACCACTTCGTTAGGTAACCAAAAGTGACCACTTGCCAGCTGAAAAGTGAAATATGATTCCTGCTGGCCAGTTTGCATCCTTCCAGCTATTGAGCGGACACTAATGGTATGTGACAGCGAATACAAAACATGACGCGTAGAGTACAGCGTTGATATACACGTCCTGTTAAGTGCAAGTGGATGAATTGATCACCCAAAGATGTTTAACGATGAACTCCCCATAAGACTTGGAGCTGTGGCTTTATAATTATTACTTTTGTCCCGCTCCATGGCTAAGTGGTTAGCGTGCTGGCCTTTGGTCACAGGGGTTCCGGGTTCGATTCCCGGTGGGGTCGGGAATTTTAACCATCATTGGTTAATTTCTCTGGCACGTATGTGATGTCTTCATCATCATTTCATTCTCATCATGACGCGCAGGTCGCCTAAGGGAGTCAAATCGAAAGACCTGCACCTGGCGAGCCGAACTTGTCCTCGGACACTCCCGGCACTAAAAGCCAAACGCTACTTCATTATTATTATTTATTTATTTATTTATTTATTTATTTATTTATTGATACTATATTGACATAAATCATCCTCCTCCTTTCCCCTTATCCAGCTGGGTCAGGGCATTTATGGCTCTTCTCCACCTTCCTCTCTCCTTCCACCATTCCTCATCCATGATTTTGTCCCAATCCAGGTTTTTTTCTCCTTACACTTCTCTTATTTGAATCGATCCACCTTGTTCTAGTCTCCCGCTCACTCTTTCCCTCGAACTGCATATCCATCATCTCTTTAGGTATTCTTTTCTCCCCCATCCTCTTCGTTTACTCCTATCAATTCTGTCATTTAGGTTTTCTTTTCTCACATCTTCGTTTCTCTATCTGTCTTTCCTATCATACTTCTTAGGTATTTCATTTCAGTGGCTTGAATTCTACTCTCATCCCTACTTATTGTCCAGGTCTCAACCGCTTAGGTCAATATGGGGTGCACAATATATTTTGTTAATTATCTCTTTACACTTCCTAGGTACCTCCTTATTCCAGACAAGGTTTCTTCCACTCTGGTAGAAAGCATTGTCCTATTGCACCCCCTTGCTAATCTCCATGTCCAGCTTTGTATTCTGCATTAACTCACTCCATAGGTATTTTAAACTGTCAACAATTTCAAGGCTTTGACCACTAATATTAACAATGCTTTCCCCTTCTCTTTCTCCTCATGATATCACCATGGTCTTGCTATTATTATTATTATTTTTTTTTTTGCTATTTGCTTTACGTCGCACCGACACAGATATGTCTTACGGCGACGATGGGATAGGAAAGGCCTAGGAATTGGAAGGAAGCGGCCGTGGCCTTAAAAGTCTTGCTATTCTCTGTGCTGCTTTTCGTACCGTACTTTTCAATGTTCTTGTTCAGTGCAACAAGTTGTTCTTGTATTTTCTTGCTGTTCGTTCCCCAGAAGAGCCTCCGTGGCTCAGCCGGCAGCGCGCCGGCCTCTCAACACTTGGTTTCGTGGTTCAAATCCCGGTCACTCCATGTGAGATTTGTGCTGGACAAAGCGGAGGCGAGACAGGATTTTCTCCGGGTACTCCGGTTTTCCCTGTCATCATTTCATTTAATCTGTCAATCATTGCCCCAGAGGAGTGCGACAGGCTTCGGTAGCCGGCACAATTACTATCCTCGCCGCTAGATAGGGGCTACATTTATTCCATTCCTGACCCGGTCAAATGACTGGAAAACAGGCTGAGGATTTTCTTTCTTGTTCCCTAGACCCCAAAATCGTCAGCAAATAGTAATAACTTCTTCTCCCGAATCTCATATGCTTCCTTTGTCTCCTTTACAATTTCGTCCATAACCATTAGAAACCAAAACCAGAAAGGTGACAACACCCTCCCCTTTCTTGGTCCAGTTTAATTTCTAAACCATCCTGCCTTTCCAAGCGGAGTCTGAAAAGTGAAATATGATTCCTGCTGGCCAGTTTGCATCCTTCCAGCTGTTGACTGCACACTAATGGAATGTGACAGCGAATAGAAAACATAACACGTAGAGTAGAGCGTTGATATACACGTCCTATTAAGTGCAAGCGGATGAACTGATTGCACGGAAAATTCACGACAGAACGAGTACCTTCCTGTCATTGCACCCCCCCCACACACACACACAACCTTTCTCGCTACCTTAACTTCTTCTTCTACTACTTCCAGCTTACGAATAGCCTAATACAGGGCAGAAAATCTCACGCGTGCAAACCGAGGCGCAGAGGTTCTGAACACCGTGCATCGGTCCGACTCGGCTCGATTCGCAGCACCGTTTTGCCTCGGAGCGACTCGGATACGCTCGGCTTAACTCGGCTCGGATGGTGGAACGCTAGAGCAAGTGAGGAAGGGGGGAGGGCAGGTGGAGTGAGCGAAACACGCGTAGGAAAAGAGAGTGAGACAACGCTATTGCTCAAGCTCGAGAAGTCGGAGTCTGCATTCTGAGAGGCCACGGCCTAATATATCGTCAGTCCACTCAGCTTTACTGCCGTACATTTAATTCTGTCTGAAAACAGACCGTCTGATAAATAGTTGCGCCTCATTGCTCAATACCTTCTTGTAGAATACCGTTCAGACCAACTGCGAGTTCACTGCATTAGCTTGGCAGTACCAAGATTCAATTTCACTAGAACAGAATAGAGTACTCACATCCCCTAGTTCCGGATCGCCAGAAACTACGGAAAGAGCACTCTTTTAGTGCTATTCATTAAAGTTTAACACATGTATTACATTTTCCTCTTATAATTATTTGACTAATACTACACGAAATATAATTTATTTTGTCCTAGACATTGACAGTGCTATATTGCGTAGTACAACATGTATCTTCCCTTTCTTTAACTTATTAAATGTCCGACTCGTTGGCTGAATGGTCAGCGTACTGGCCTTCGGTTTAAAGGGTCCCGGATTCGATTGCCGGCCGGGTCGGGGATTTTAACCTTCGTTGATTATTTCCAGCGGCCCGGGAGCTGGGTGTTTGTCCTGTCCCCAACATCCCTGCAACTCACACACCACACATAACACTATCCTCCACCACAATAACACGCAGTTACTTACACATGGCAGATGCCGCCCACCCTCATCGGAGGTCTGCCTTACAAGGGCTGCACTCGGCAAGAAATAGCCACACGAAAAAAAAAAACTTACTAAATGCTTACTTTTGTCTCACAAGTCTTTTGGAGTCCACCTCTGTGGTGTAGTGGTTAGTGTGAATAGCTGCCATCCCCGGAGGTCCGGGTTCGATTCCAGGCTCCGCCACGAAATTTGAAAAGTGGTACGAGGGCTGGGACGGGGTCCACTCAGCCTCGGGGGGTTTGATTCCCTCCTCAGCCATCCTCGAAGTGGTTTTAAGTGGTTTCCAACTCCTCCTCCTCCAGGCAAATGCCGGGATGGTATCTACTGTAACTTCCCTCCCTCTTCCTTCTCTATTCCTTCCAATCTTCCCACCCCCTACCACGGCCCCTGTTCAGCATAACAGGTGAGGCCGCCTGGGCGAGGTACTGGTCATCTATCTCTGTTGTACCCACCGACCCAATGTCTCACGCTCCAGGACACGGCCCTTGAGGTGGTAGAGTTGGGATCCATCGCTGTGTCCGAGGGAAACCCAACTCTGGAGGGTAAACAGGTTAAGAAAGAGAGAAAGTATTTTGGAGAATCCTGCCATTAAGCACATGCCTTACTTAACGGCTGAATTATGAATAGAAGATAATGACACGACAATACAACAATTTAAGCCCTACTACATTTGATATTCTATTTAACCTACTAGTAATTATATTCATTATTCTAGGACACGCAGGTCTCTTATCCATCTTTCCGTTATCCTTCATTATTCTCGTTTGTATTTATTTTGATTTTTTAATTTGCTTTTTCCACATACTTCTTAGAATACAAAAAATGCTATTCTTCCCTATGTAATGGACTTTTATAATTGTTTAGCAAGTGTATAGAATTCTCTTTTTCAATTTTTATTTTATATTCATTTCCCAGATATTTTACCATCATGGAGCCTCCGTGGCCCAGGTAGCAGCACGCCGGCCTCTCACCGGTGAGTTCCATGGTTCAAATCCCGATCATTCCATGTGACATTTGTCGACAAACTTGACCATATCGGTCCTTAATTGATCCATATTGACTAGTAATAACAATCACCCGTTGTACATTATTGTTGTGACATTTGTGGTGAACAAAGCGGAGGCGGGACAGATTTTTCTAAGGGTACCGTGGTTTTCGCTGTCATGTTTCATTCCAGCAACACTCTTCAGCATCATTTCATTTCATATGCTTGGCATTAATCATTCCCCCAGAAGAGCGCGACAGACTTGGGCAGCAGGCACAATTCCTATCCTCGGAAGCTGGAAACAGTCTGTGGATTTTCAAACTATCATCATGGGAGAATACGCATACTACGTAATTGAAATTATCCATCAGTTCAAATTTCGTTTTCGATTATTCGATTATTAATATAAAAATGGAAATATCTCAGCGCTTTTCTGAAGTTCAGGCAAAGTTGCTTTTTACAAGCCTAAAAACAGCACTCAATCAGAAAGTCCGTAGTTCGTTGCAGAATAAGTGATTGAATTTCTGGGAGAGTAAAAAATTGGCGGTAAGCTGTCACTTTCGTAACAGACGCAGGGTTTTGAGAGTTTTGTAGACTTACTTATTAGAAATAAAATACAAATATTATGTGGATAATAGATACATTGTATTCAATAGAAAGTGGTAGACTACACTTGGAATGTGGGTAATAGCTCCGTGTAGTATGGGCCTATGATATGAGAAACAAGAGACATATTTTAAGAGTTCGGGAGTAATATTATGAGTAAAAGTAAAATCATTTAATTAATTGCCCAATATGCTGGAATAGGTCCTCAACACAACATTCAAATTAAAGTGATGTTTGAGGAAAATCAAATGCCTTATCATTTCTTTGGATGTCTACATTAAAATCGGCCATCATCATGATGATCGGCACATTAACATCAATATTATCAAACTCGTCGTCAATCGTTGGCTGAGTGGTCAGCGTACTGGCCTTCAATTCAGAGGGTCCCCGGTTCGATTCTCGGCCGCGTCGGGGATTTTAACCTTCAATGGTTATTTCCAGTGGCCCCGGTAATGGATGTTTGTGCTATCCCCAGCATCCCTGCAACTCACACACCACATATAGCACTATCCTCCCCCACAATAACACGCAGCTACCTACACATGGCAGATGCCGCCCACCCTCATCGGAGGGTCTGCCTTACAAGGCTAGAAACAGGCACACGAAATTAAATTATCACTTGATTCAGAGTAACGCATGAGTGCACTAAATAGAAACATTTTTTTCAAATCGCCAGCATTGATGGAAGGATGAATATGTACGGAGGCTAATGAAATCTTTTTTTTTTTTCATTATTAAATTTGTTATTCTATGCAACTGACCACGATGTATTCACAAGGACAGCTAACCTCCAGCTAAGCGCGCGAGTCAACACAGCGCCATCTTATAACAGAGTATGCGTGTGACGTCACAAATTTAGCAACAGAAAAATGTTGCCTTATTTTTGAAGCACTATTTCATGAAAACTACATTTCAGATTTTCGATTTTATTTATTTATTTATTTATTTATTTATTTATTTATTTATTTATTTATTTATTTATTTATTTATTTATTTATTTATTTATTTATTTATTTATTTATTTATTCTTAATCTGTTTTCCCTCCAGGGTCGGTTCTTCCCTCGAACTCAGCGAGGGATCCCACCTCTACCGCTTCAAGGGCAGTGTCCTGGAGCTTCAGACTCTGGGTCGGGGGATACAACTGGGGAGGATGACCAGTATCTCGCCCAGGCGGCCTCACCTGCTATGCTGAACAGGGGCCTTGTGGAGGAATGGAAAGATTGGATGGGACAGGCAAGGAAGAGGGAAGGAAGCGGCCGTGGCCTTAAGTTAGGTACCATCCCGGCATTTGCCTGAAGGAGAAGTGGGAAACCACGGAAAACCACTTCCAGGATGGCTGAGGTGGGAATCGAACCCTCCTCTACTCAGTTGACCTCCCGAGGCTGAGTGGACCCCGTTCCAGCCCTCGTACCACTTTTTAAATTTCGTGGCAGAGCCGGGAATCGAACCCGGACCTCCGGGGGTGGCAGCTAATCACGCTAACCACTACACCACAGAGGCGGACATTTATTTATTTATTTATTTATTTATTTATTTATTTATTTATTTATTTATTTATTTATTTATTTATTTATTTATTTATTTATTTATGCAACACGTAGCATCCTCTTTTATCTGTCAGTTGAGACATTAAACATAATCGTAAATTAAATGCTCTGGGTGATATAGCCTACGCGTTCTGCTCAAACACTAAATGCGTTTTAACATTTTTATTTCCATGAACCCATTGTAGAGGAACGTAAACCCAAAACAAACCCCAGAGCACTACAGCCCTTGAAGGGCTTTGGCCTCCCAAGCGACCGCTGCTCAGCCTGAAGGCCTGCAGATTGCGAGGTGTCGTGTGGTCAGCACAACGAATCCTCTCGGCCGTTATTCTTGGCTTTATAGACCGGGAGAGGAACGTAAGTCTACGTTAAAAGCGTCTGAATCAGAAACCAAAATTGAAACTAAGCTACATAAGTTTTACGACCTCTTCTGTTCGAAATGTTATAGGCCTACAGTTAGTAAAATTCAGACACAGCATACAGTTCTGCTTCATACAAGCAACGCTCTGACCAAAAGGATTAACAGTAAAAAATAGAGGGTTTAAACCTTCTCTTTCAGTAACCAGAGCAAGCAAGGCACATGCGTTATTTCCACTGGCCAGTGGCTTGTCAGTTTGAAGAAGGTCGAGCTGTGCGCGTGGTAATTTTTTGCTAAGGTCCACCCTTCCTGTAACCCTACTGGTCAGGCAAGAAGGGGCAAGCACAACCACTTTAAGGGTGTAACCCCTGGGTTTTGTTAACATGGAGGCGTGCCGCAAGGGACAATGTTAGGTCCATTCTAAATGAAGTAGCCATTGTGCCTCAATGGCCGCCACTCCGGGGCCGCCTTATTGTTTCTAATGGGAAGGCAATGCTATGAGCGGACAGACACACAGACAGCCGGACAGGACATAATTTATATGCGCAATGGATGTAGCCAATGTGTCACGCAAGGATAGAATTTTCTGCATCAGCAGACTCATCGGAAATGGTATATTGCTTTAGAGGTAAAAATAAACGGCGAGTTTAGTGCTTTAATAGCCTAGAATATTAGGCAGAGGAAGGTTCTTTCAGAGTATATACTACCACAGTTTTGATTTAGCTAAATAAACAACTAATGACAGGCAGAAGTAAATTACAGTTGAACCTCTGTGAACCAGAACAAAGTGGGGAAATGTGGTTTTGGATAATAAAAATTTCGGATAATAATTAAGATATCACTTTTTTAGAAAAGAAATCTATTTTTGACGTTTTAGATTAATTTAAATGAAGATAATACATATACAATGCTAACAAAGCAGTTTAATAAACCCAATCTACTGTACACGTTTAGAACAAACCAACTTACCTGGCTTTCTGAATACCATGATAAAAACACCAGAGCAATGATCACAACATTGCTCGCTGTTTCTAACCTACAAAAATTCCTTCACTGTTGTGGCCAGCCGTGAATGGAATATCCTTTCATAGAAGGTCAGAAGGATATCAAACCACGGAAGATTTAAAAGATGGTGGTCAAAATATCTCCATGGGTGAAGCTTGGTGTACAATACCTTTCCTTCGCCTTCCTCCTCTTTTTATTCTCCTCGTCGTCGTGGTCTTTCTTCTTCTTCTCCTGATTATTGTTAATATGATTATGATTATGATTATTATTATTATTATTATTATTATTATTATTATTATTATTATTATTATTATTCATCGATACTGTTAGAGCAGTAGATCTCCTGTACAATTATCCTTATCCCGATTTTCCAATTTGTAATATTTTTCGCCCACAGTCATAAGACGAAAACTGAAAATTTCGGCAGTGTGAGGAATTAGTGGATTTGGACATTAAATTGTAAATAATTGTAGGTTTATCTATATTATTATTATGATTATGCTTACTATTATTCATTGTATTTTTAATTCCTTCGTAGGTATTATAATATTGTACTTAGGAAGCAAAGTGTTCATTTACATTATTTATAGCCCAGACTGTAGTTCATTATTCCCCTGCTCTATATACCGATTTTCATTAAATTTTGTTAACCCATTATCTAGCGGACCGACGTTGATATGGACTTAGCAACAAAAATACAAATTCGTGAATATCTCTGTTATCATAGCCGGTACGATGAAATGTATAGGGTCTAAGATATATGATCGGAAATTTAATTCTGTGTAACTTTATTTATCGATAGGATCACTAATAACAAATATTTAAAAATTACATTTTAGCCTTCTCCTAAATTACCATTTCACTCAGCGTTAATAAAATTATTTATGGCCTAGATTGTATTGATATATATACCCCTACTTCACAAACCGATTTTCATCAAATTCTCTTCAGCCGTTTTCTCGTGATGCGCGTGCATACATACACACATACATACAGACAGACAGACCGACATTACGGAAAATTAAAAAAAAGTGCATTTCCTTGTTACTGTGGACACAACTAATACAGAATTACCATATTATTTTTAAATTCTGAGCAATGTACAGTTAAAACTCTTATTTTATATACTGTATAGGGGTCTATAGATTTCACCCACTCCCCTAGTGGTTCTAGGGTTGTCTTACCCCCACAGTAGAAATCTCGGTCATTTGGGTCATTTTATTTGTTCACCCTTTCTCACCCCCTATACCAAAGAGGGCTGAAGTTGGACTTTAAAAAACCGGAGTGTTTCTATTCATCTCAGTGGCCCCGAAAACTATGCATTCGATACTATTTTCGATTATTTTAATATCTTACTCACCCCCCCCCCCGAAAAGAGGGCTGAACTTGGACTTTAAAACATCCAGCGACCACGAACACTATTAGCTCGACACTATTTTCGACTTTTTTAATATCTCACTCTCCCCCTCCCACTCTCCCACCCAAAAGTGGGCTGAACTTGAACTTTAAAAAATCCGAGTGTCACTGTTCACCTCAGCGACCCCGAAAAATGTGGATTCGACACTACTTTCGATTATTGTTATACCTAAACCCCCTCCCCACTGCCCACCACGCGAGAGGGTGCCAGGGATCGTTTATCCTCACAGTACTCCTCTCCAGATAGTAGCTAAGTCATAAGTGTTTGGTTGAAATTGCTCCAGAGGTTTAGGAGATGTGTCATTTACACACACATACAGCCATTTTTATATAGAATAAAATTTATATTTTTTATATTAAATTATTGATGTGTTCACTGGTTTGGTGTAAGACAGGGACATGTATCCCTAACCCTAACTTCGCCAGTTAAAATAAATAATATCTATATCTATCTGTATCTATGTTCCAGGGTACACATACAGTACATACGGTACAAGTCTTCTATTTCCTTTCATTTTCTTCTTTTCACATAGTTTTCTAGCCGCTATATCACATCACTGTTTCATCAGGAGAACGTCAGAAGGCTTTAATTCGTCACGTCACAAACTGAGTTGGCAACAGAGAAGGGAAGGAGACCCTCAAGGTGAGAGTCCACGCATTCCCTAACTCGTCCCATTTGTCATAATACAACATAACATGCCAACAATGTTCCTTCCATTCGTTTTTACCGATTGCGGTTCAAAATGTTCCGGGTAAGAGAGGTTCCAATGTAAAAGAGAGAGATACACCAGACAATGGTTGGAGATTAATTATTTCGAAGCGAGGGATGTAGAAGCAGTCACAGCGCTAGTTGCGAGTAGAGGACTATGAAAGCACTTTGTACATCCTTAGAGGCTGAGCGCTGATAGATAGACATATCCATAATGAAAATAGCCATGTGCTCTTTGACAACTGTCATCTTGACGGACCCTAACCTCACTTTTTCGGACAAGTGAGCATCGCTAACCTCACTGCTGCCATCTTAACAGACCCTAAACTCATAGTTGCCACCTTATGCACGTAGTGGTTTGCAATTGACAGCTGTCAAGATGACAGGTCCTAACCACGTGGGCGTGGATTTTAAACAAGTTAGCGTGGTTAACCTCAGTGCTGCCATCTTAACAGTGCCTACCCTCACTGCTGTCACCTTAACCATGTAAGGCGCGCGGAATTTAAAATCCACGTGCTTTTGACATCTGCCATCTTGACAGGTCCTATCCACGTGGGAGCGGATTTTCAACAAGTAAACGTGGATAACCTGACTGCTACCATCTTAACAGACTTTAACCTCACTGCTACCATCTTAACCATGTGGGGAGCGCGGAATTTGAATAAGTGACAGGAATTTTGATCGATCGCTGTAGCAGCAGTGAGGTTATCGATGCCCACTTGTCCAAAAAGTGAGGTTAGGGTCCGTCAAGGTGACAGCTGTCAAAGAGCACATGGCTTTGTTTACAAACAACGTAACGTCACGGCCACGTGGTCATGGCGTCATGGGGGTCAATGACCTTGGCCGGGGTCAATGACCTCGGGTGCTGACTCAGCAGGAAAATGCTGACGCCATGGTCCAGAACTGTCACAGCTCTCCTACTATAAATGTATCAATGCAAATATTTCCCAAATGTTTATCTTCCTTGTAGAAACCTTCTCTAGACTACACCGGCAAACACGTCGCTTGACTTCCACGCTTCTAACTGCTACCAACGACAAGCATGTCTGAAGACGTATTGGTACGCTGGTTCAGACAGCTTCTCGTATTTCCCATTTTGGTGTCCCAATGGAGCGAAAGTTGCCATATCGATTGACTGATCAATTTTTGCACTTAGTTACGATAATTTGAAATACTAAATCGTTTTTAATATACTGTATTCTAAAATCAAACTAGATCGAACTTGTAGATCTTGTTTACAAGCTGCGTATTACTGGCGGCACAAAGGGCTTAATCACTGTGAGGAAATTAAGAATGCTTTTTACAAAATGGTGGCAGATGACATATCAGAAGATGAAAAACTTTACAATATGCTTTACGTCGCACCGACGTGGATAATTCTTATGGCGACGATGGGAGATAAGAAAGGGCTGGGAATGGAAGGAAGCGGCCGTAGCCTTAATTAAGCTACAGCCCCACTGGTCCTTAGCCCATGCGAAACAATAAGAAGAAATACGTACTCTTGTCTCTCAGTCACGGGTGAACATCAATTGGAGGCAGACTATTTGTTTATTGCAATCTTAACTTTTCCATCGAGTTAGTTTTAAAGTTGAAAAACATTTCTTAGCAGACAACGTAGAGGTCCCCATACTACGAGAAACGTCAAATTAAACGATTTCCTTAATTGTGCCGAATTTCCAAAATCACCTCCGGCCTAAATTGCAGTCCCGGTAAAACAGCCTAAAATCGCTTGTTCCTTTACGTGTCTTCTTTCTTATTCAAATCCTAGCCAAATTAACTTATTTGCATAATTCTTTCTGGAATGTGTTGCCTGGTTCAATACCCTCAGGATTTTTTTTTTTTTGCTAGGGCTTTACGTCGCACCGACACAGATAGGTCTTATGGCGACGATGGGATAGGAAAGGCCTAGGAGTTGGAAGGAAGCGGCCGTGGCCTTAATTAAGGTACAGCATTTGCCTGGTGTGAAAATGGGAAACCACGGAAAACCATTTTCAGGGCTGCCGATAGTGGGATTCGAACCTACTATCTCCCGGATGCAAGCTCACAGCCGCGCGCCTCTACACCCACGGCTTTTTGAATTTTTGAATAATGTCCACACCAAATGTACTTACAGTATAAGGGCTTAAGTGAAACTCTGCATTGACTCACATTAGCGCTCGTAGTGGTAGAAAAAGGCAAACTGCTAACTAAATCGTCCGGATAACGATGATAAAGAAAAGGATTGTAATTTTTAGGAATAAATAAAGAATATATTCTCATACTTTACTATATTTTATTTACCTAAAATTCGTAGCTCATATGCCTAGGATGTTTTCAACATTGAGTTGTTTATCTGAACGGCTAGAATTGTGGATTTTTGTTAGTACTACAAAATATACCAAATATATTTCAATTAGGTATATTACGAGAAATATAATTATTTGATACGTAGGCTATCCGATAACCATTACTTAGACTTATCTTAAAAGTTAAACAACATTAGCGTTCTCAGATATTTTCTCGGCTTCAGCGAAGTTATAGAGTTATAGAGGCCTACATTTCAATGAACGAAGACAATGAACAGAATCTCCTTCCCCCTCCCCCCTGTCCATAGTAACGAGCATCCTCCCATCACAATTACTGTACATACAACTAGTTTTGTTATTATTAGAAAAGACCAAACATATTTCAACTAATAAACTGTCACAAAATAGGATTAAACTATAATTTACTGATACAGTATCTCTTCCATCAAAGTCATTTAGACATACCTTTGAGAGTTGGACAACCTTAGCCTTTTGAGGTATTTCCTTAACTTAAGTAAGTTATAGGCCCATAGAGCAGGATATGGCTTCATTAACTCCGTGTGATTTTCTCTGTTTTCACCTTTTTTTTAGATTTCTTTCCTCCTATTCCTCTGATAATGTTATATAATTTTGCTTTTCTTTCTGGTTTCTTCCATTCTCTACTTAATAGCTTATAAAAAAAAGTGTACAGAGAGAGTTGGCCGTGCGGTTTGGGTCGCGCAGCTGTGAGCTTCCATTCGGGAGATAGAGGGTTCGAATCCACCTATCGGCTGCCCTGAAGGTGGTTTTCCGTGCTTTTCACTTCAGACAAACGCTGAGGCTGTACATTAATTTAAGCAATGTCCACTTCATTCCCACTCCTAGCTCTTTACTCTCCCATTGTCGCCATAAGACCTATCTGTATCGGTCAGACGTAAAACAAAATGCAAAAACAAAAAAAAGTAAGCGTGTAAAATTCAGGTTTATTTTCAATTTTACATATCCCTTTCCCATCTGTATATTTCTTGTTTATTTTAGCATATTTGCCACTTTCATAGTCTATGTGCATTGCATATAATACATTTATTTTTCGTTATATTTTTATCTTAAAGCTTTATATTTGTAGTCTATACTCCCATCTACCACCAAATTATTCCTCTCAATTCCCTCTTTGTTAACATCTGCGTCGTTCTTGCTATATTTTGATTTATTTTATAACTAAGAGTTCTGCATATAGTCTTCTAATCAATCCGTCGAGCACTCGAGTCAAAGCTGGTTTCTCTGTTCACAAACTCTAACAACTGTGCTGTTGACAGTTGTCATTATAAATGGCTGACCGGTCATCATAATGAGGGGTCAGTCCTTGTTTGACCAGTAGCCACACGAGCTCCTGCAAACAACAGCGACCTCTGACCAGCCTCAAGCTGTGTCCAGTCGACCTTGCCATTGCTTAATTGACCTTAGAGCAAAGACGGAAAGTGCTCCAATGACCCCGTCAATAAGGCAGGAGAAACGTCAACTTGATCTGCTGTTACTACTACTACTACTACTACTACTACTACTACTACTACTACTACTACAACTACTACCCAATTAATTTTTAGTTGTTTACGTATTTATAATATTGTATTTATTCGTTTATCTTTTATTTATTTGTTCAGTGGCTTATTTATTTATTTATTTATTTATTTATTTATTTATTTATTAGTTTTTATTTATATTTTTATTTGTTTATTTGTTCATTAGTTTATTTATTAACTTATTTATTTACGCATTAGTTTTATTTATTTATTTATTTATTTATTTATTTATTTATTTATTTATTTATTTATTTATTTATTTATTTATTTATTTATTTATTTATTTATTTATTAGTTTTTATTTACCTTTTTATTTATTTATTTCTTCATTAGTTTAGTTATTAACTTATTTATTTACTGATTAGTTTCATTCATTTATTTATTAGTGTTTATTTATCTTTCTATTTGTTTATTTGTTCATTAGTTTATTTATTAACTTATTTATTTACTCATTAGTTTTATTTATTTATTTATTTATTTATTTATTTATTTATTTATTTATTTATTTATTTTTATTAGTTTTTATTTACCTTTTTATTTGTTTATTTGTTCATTATTTTAGGTATTAACTTATTTATTTACTCATTAGTTTCATTTATTTATTTATTAGTGTTTATTTATCTTTTTATTTGTTTATTTGTTCATTAGTTTATTTATTAACTTATTTATTTACTCATTAGTTTTATTTATTTATTTATTTATTTATTTATTTATTTATTTATTTATTTATTTATTTATTTATTTATTTATTTATTTATTTATTTATTTATTTATTTATGACTTTAGCAGTGGTGAATTTAGGGCTCGTGGCCCTCTTATACATTTAACCACGTAAAATACAGGATAATGCATAAGTAGAAGAAATATAGCCTACTATTCTATTTTAACATCAGAAATAATTAAACTAAATAACAGATTTGGAGAACATATATAATGAATAAGGAAAACAAAGCTGAACAAATGAATAAACAGAAATCCGGATCGTAAAAGTAAAAAGAAAATCATAAGAAAAGTAAAATACAAACTGAAAAATATAAGCCAGTGCGTAAAACGGAACACACTACATAATAAAGTAACGAGGAAAACAAGTACAGCAATAAACAGCGATCTGTGTACATGAGCTAAAAGCTGAATATTGTCTATATTTACACTATAACAATAAAAATAATAATAAACTAATATTAACTATAAGGAACAACAGTGGTCTTGAGTTGCACATTAAAAAGACTAAGTTATTAGCTTACATACCACAATCGCACAACCTATCATATGTCACCAATCAGCGGTATTCAACACGTAATCTCTGCATGCAGTCTTACATTTTGATATTGAGTTATAGTCCCTGACAGCAGCTGGAAGTGAATTCCAAAATCGTGACCCAGCCACAACGAAGGATGTCTTTATTACACACTGGAGAGTGGTTGACGCGGATAGCGAGGGAAGTGCTAGATTCTGGAATGAAGACAAGAAATGGAATTTTGAATAAACATATTGAGGTAGATTTTCATTCAGAGAACACTCCCCATACAACAGTTACTGAGTCTAACTTAAAATGTGTGTACTACGTCATACCAGGCAAATGCTGAGGCTGTACCTTAATTAAGGCCACGGCCTCTTCCTTCCCATTACTAGGCCTTTTCTATCCCATCGCCGCCATAATACCTATCTGTGTCGGTGCGACGTAAAGCAAATGAAGAAACATTCGGTATAGAGCAGTAATCCCATCTATCGGACATGACTGGCAAGAAAAGACACAAAGCACATCACAACAAACAATGGGCAATGTAATGTTATTGTTGTTCAATGTTATGGGCTTTCTGTATTGTAGGCCTTCACATATAATTTTCTCAGACTCTGTGATATTACGGCGCCTTACGAAATTATTTATAGCGTAGACTGTAGCTCTTTATTTCCCGACTTTACATAACGATTTTCATGAAATTCTGTCTAACCATTTTCTCGTGACTTGGCGCTGATACGGATTTAGCAACAAAAATTCAAATTCATGACTATCTGTTAACATAGCCGGTACGGTAAAAATGTGTAAGTCATAAATGATCGGAAATTTAATACTATATAACTTTAGTAATGTAGTATTTGTCGATAGTATCACTAATAACACAAACATTTGAGAATTAAATTTTAGGCCTTCCCCTGAACTACCATTCCACTTAGCGTAATTACAATTATTTATGGCTTATATTGTAACAACTTATTTCTCAACTTTGCATACTGATTTTCATTAAGATAGGACAACTAATAACATAAAAATGTTAGAACTTAATTTTAGGCCTTCCCCTAAACTACCATTTCTTTCATCGATAATAAGATTATTTGTGACCTAAATCGTATCGACTTATTTCCCGACTTTTCAGAACGATTTTCATTAAGATAGGACAAATAATAACATAAATATTTGAGAATACAATGTTAGGCCTTCCCCTAAACTACCATTTCTCTGAGCGTGAATAAGATTATTTAGGCTATAGCCTAGATTGTAGCGACTTATTTTCCGACTTTACGTACCGATTTTCATTAAATTCTCTTAAGCCGTTTTCTCGTGATGCGTGTACATACATCCAGACAAACAGACATAAATTACGGAAAATTAAAAAGTGCATTTCCTTGCTACTATGGACACGATCGATACAAAAATACCATCCTTTTTAAATTCTGAGCAATGTACAGACAAAACTCGTATTTTATATATATAGATTCATCAAATCATGATCATGCAACAAGGAAATCCGAAAATTTACATCTCCCAATAATGATAACAGTCAGTTATGGGATTAATGGTGTATTGTATAGGGATAATTCCGTTCCTGAATCCCTAAAAGCTTGCGAGAATTTCAATAAATTCAAAAGAAATCTTAAGAAAAATGTATGGATAAAATGTTATGCTCTTGGATTTAGCCCCTGTTTAGATTATTATCACGTTTTATTTCTAGTTGTATGATTTTGTTTCAGTCCTTCTATCACCTTTTTCAAATTTTGTGGATGAGCCGAGAATCTACTCCGACCCGCCGTGGGGGTATTATTATTATTATTATTATTATTATTATTATTATTATTATTATTATTATTATTATTATTATTATTATTATTATTATCACCTTAATGCAAATAATATCTTCTTTACTGGAACTGAGATGGTGATGAGTTGACGAGGAAGCTCCGTCGTATATTCCAACTCGAAGGAAGATAAATGGAAACTTAGGCAATTCCGAGTAAGTTTATTAATGTTCGTGATTGTGCCCGAGTAATGTTTATCTCGTCTGCTGGAGGATGATCATACGCTCTCGGGGACTCCGGTGTTTAGATAGCGCTACACAAATATTAGTTCATAATACAGCCAGCGTCATCACAAACACTCTTAAACCAAAGTTAAGACAAGCTTGAGAATGTAGCAGGGACCAGGTTACTTTTCCTTTAATATGTCTGTGAGGAAATCAGCATTTTAGAACCAACTACCCACTGTGGTGAAGAAATTATTTGGTTACTAGTTAGAAAAACTAAGAGCTTTTAAATCGCAACTAATATTTTTACCAAGGTATGCGATATGGCTTACCATGAAAAAAAAAGGAGAAATTGATTGGAAGGATAGACGCCTCATACGAATTGTACAAAAAATGCAGAGCACTGATTTTGAAAGAGAAATGCCGAAATAAGAAGAGGAGTTTGGCAAGGACGTTCAATCTCTCCTTATCTATACACAGGATGGTCGAAAACAACGTGAACAGAGTACATGAGCGTTACAGCGTTGGCAATACTGATAAGTAATTTGAAAAAAAAATACGTCGATATCTCGCGGCATTGTCATTTTATCAGCTGCTGAATTTAGCCAATCAGATAACTTCGCGGGCGAATTCAAATGAGCTATACGAGGCGGTGTTGCCAAATCTACATGTGGCTTGATCGGACTTTTTTTTCGCCATTTGCTTTACGTCGCACCGACACAGATATGTCTTATGGCGACGAGGGGATAGGGAATGACGAGGAAGTGGAAGGAAGCGACCATTGCATTAATTAAGGTACAGCCCCGGCATTTGCCTGGTTTGAAAATGGGAAACCACGAAAAACCATCTTCAGGGCTGCCGACAGCGGACTCGAACCCACTATCTCCCGACTACTGGATACTGGCCGCACTTAAGAGACTGAAGCTATCGAGCTCGGTTCTTGGTCGGACTATCTATCAAATGCTTTCATTCCCCACCCTGAAGGGGTGGGGCGGGCCACCTAGAGGGTGTCGCCCTCTCTCTGGCCAAGAGATGCGGGCAGGTTGGGGAGATGTGACGGAAGGAGGTGGGTAAAGGATGTGAATATATAGGAGATGGGAGAGGAGTTGTGCCTATGCCTAGGTGTTAAATTTCGTTGGGTGAATTTATTAGCATAGATGGCTACAAAGTAGTACAAAAGATATTACACAGATTTAAAAGTACGTAGTAGGATGATATAAAGGCTGTTGGAGGAAGGTGGGGTTAGTGCTAGAGGTAAGGGAAAGGGCTAAGATGTGAAAGATACAGGAGAAGTTATGCAGAGAAGTGAGTAAGTTGTGGAGAGGGTTTGTTGGGTGTGGTATTAGAAGAGAAAAACCGGGTGGAAGAGGGTAAAAACGGATTTGTGGACTTGGTGGAAGGAAAGGAGGAGCCGGCCGGTGACGGCGACGGGGTGCATGAGATCGGTTAGCAGGTTGAGGAGGAGAGCGAGATGGTTCAGTGTGATGATGGCGGCCTTGAAGTATGGCGTCGTTGGATAAGAGCGGGTCCACTCCTCGGATGACGCAGATGCAATCGGTCGATGGTGGCGGCATTGCGTCGGTGGTAGTGTCAGTTGCAGGCGCTGGTTCTTGACTGGATGAGGTAGAGGTGGGAGGCATGGTGATAGTAGTGGTCATGATAGGGATAGGGTAGGTTGTTACCGAAGTCGTGAGCGAAGTTGTGAGGGAGGTGAGAACTGGGGAGGTTGTGAGTGCGGTAGTAGTGGTGGTTGTTGTAGTGGTGTAAGGAAAGGACAAGGGTTGTGGAGGGGGTGGGTAAGGAGGTGGATCAGGAGAATAGTCCGGGAGTTGCTCTAAAATATTGCTGGGAGTGTCTTCCAGTTGATGGAGGCGTTGGCAGATTTGTGCACCAGTGGCGAGAAGATGGTCACGTTCGGTGGATGTTTTGAAGAAAAGCAGGACGTCGTTTGATGGTATGGAACCTTCATGTAGCCTAGTTGCGCTGTATACTCCAGACTTGCGGAGTTCAGATAGGATGGTGTCTTCCGTGATGGATTGTTGGACGTCCAGGACAATACAGGTGTACATGTTGGGAGGCCAACTTCCGACTTGGTGTCTGGCCTATATGCTTTGTTGGGTCGGCTGGGTGCGATGGTAGAGTTGCGGCGTCACCCGGCCGAATCAAAAATGAGGAGATGAGGAAGTACAGAGTCAACAGTTGTGACAGACAGCAAAAAGCCCAAGATGTCCATGTGTGTGGGAGGGGGGGGGGGTCGGACTTGAGAGCCATGCCAAAGAAATCAACATCGAACACTAACACACCATGGGTTTCAGGCGATGCGAACGTAGCGTGCTTGCTACGGGCCCAGCCTATCAACAGGGAGGTCCATTCAAGTTTTTCTAGACGTCATGATGTATGCTTTTGGTCCGCGTCTTCAGAAGAAAATCTCTACTGTTCACGAGTAAGACTTCTTACAATAATGAGGGTTTGATTTTAAGAATGCTTTACCGTTGGACTTGTAGTGATACGCTTGTTCGTCACCAGGTGGCTCGCTGTATGCTAGCACAGCGCTCCAAGCGGGAGCTGATGACAACTTTAAGCTCCATTTGAGATTTACTATCACACCGTGTATAGGTGAGAAGTAACAGAGAGGATATCAGAAGAATCAGGGACGAAAGTGGTAGCAGAAATAAATAGAAAGTAATAAAATAAAATGCAACGGAAGACACCAGGATAGAATAGAACAGAGTTGAAAAATGGAAAGAAAGTATGTGGAGAAAACCTGAGGAGGCTGCGGGGTGGGGGGGCGGTACCGGTGTACACATGTTATTAAAGTATGACTTCAACACGTAGCTTAGAATGAGCTAACTGCTGATGACGAACGTACGAATTTTGAAATACCGAAACGAAATAGCAATAGAATATAGAAAGGACAGAGAAGGGAACTACCTTCTTCTTTATCTGTTTAAACTCCAGGGTCGGTTTTTTCCTCAGACTCAGCGAGGGATCCCACCTCCACCGCCTCAAGAGCAGTGTCCTGGACCTTCAGACTCTGGGTCGGGGATACAACTGGGGAGAATGGCCAGTACCTCACCTGCTATGCTGAACACGGGCCTTGCGGGGGGGATGGGAAGATTGTAAGGGATAGACAAGGAACAGGGAAGGAAGCGGCCGTGGCCTTAAGTTAGGCACCATCCCGGCATTTGCCTGGAGGAGAAGTGGAAAACCACTTCCAGTATGGCTGAGGTGGGAATCGAACCCACCTCTTCTCAGTTGACCTCCCGAGGCTGAGTGGACCCAGTTCCAGACCTCGAACCACTTTTCAAATTTCGTGGCAGAGCCCGGAATCCAACCCGGGCCTCCGGGGTAGCAGCTAATCACACTAACCACTACACTACAGAGGCGGACCAGGGAACTACCTACGTACTGTAAATTCTAAATGGCTGGCAACCACGTATTACTTAATTAATGGCCAGTGTCTCTGTTGAAATAGTTACGATTTTTACGTATTTCCACGTATAAATACAATTTCTGTCTTGATGTGAAACCGTTAATTATTGAAAAAACAACATAGACTTGTATTTGAACGGAATATGGGTGAGATATCCCCACAACATTCCAGCTCAACTGTTTTAGTAGATTAGAAAGTAACAGACACCATCTAATTTTAAGCTATTACGCCTTTTTTAAATAATTTCAAAATAATACATTTTAAACTCAATATTTTGAAATAAGTTGTAGTTAATCAATTGACAGAATGTTTGTGCAAAATTTCACAAAATGCCACCCAGCAGTTTAGACGTGATATCATTCCGGGAGTCCGGCTCCATGGTTAAATAGTTAGCGTTTTGGCGTTTGGTTCAGAGGGTCCCGAGTTCGATTCCCGACCGGGTCGGAGATTTTAACCTTAAATGGTCAATTCCCTTGGCTCCGGGACTGGGTGTTTTTGCTGTCCCCAACATCCCTGCAACTAACACACCACACATAACACTATCCTCCACCACAATAACACGCAGTTACCTATACATGGCAGATGCCGCCCACCATCATCGGAGGGTCTGCCTTTCAAGTGCTGCACCCGGCTAGAAATAGCTAGACGAAAATATTATTATTATTATTATTATTATTATTATTATTATTATTATTATTATTATTATTATTATTGTCCGCCTCTGTGGTGTAGTGGTTAGCGTGATTAGCTGCCACCCCCGGAGGTCCGGGTTCGATTCCCGGCTCTGCCACGAAATTTGAAAAGTGGTACGAGGGCTGGAACGGGGTCCACTCAGCCTCGGGAGGTCAACTGAGTAGAGGTGGGTTCGATTCCCACCTCAGCCATCCTGCAAGTAGTTTTCCGTGGTTTCCCACTTCTCCTCCAGGCAAATGCCGGGATGGTACCTAACTTAAGGCCACGGCCGCTTCCTTCTCTCTTCCTTGTCTATCCCTTCCAATCTTCCCCATCCCCTCCAAAAGGCCCCTGTTCAGCATAGCAGGTGAGGCCACCTGGGCGAGGTACTGGTCATTCTCCCCAGTTGTATCCCCGACCAAGAGTCTGAAGCTCCAGGACACTGCCCTTGAGGCGGTAGAGGTGGGATCCCTCGCTGAGACCGAGGGAAAAACCGAACCTGGAGGGTAAACAGATGATGATGATGATGATGATTATTATTATTATTATTATTATTATTATTATTATTATTATTATTATTATTATTATTATTATTATTATCATTATTTCGGGAGACAGACAGGCGGACAGAAAAATCACGTTTTTCATATTGTGCTATTTCGTTTTAGTTGTCCATTGTTAGACTGGTATGTAAAAAGACGAAATAGTGGTTTAAGTAATTTAAGTAACGTTTTACTAACAAGTGTTTCAAAAACAAAAAAAAATCACTGTAAATTCAGAAATTAAAATGGTGTCAAGTTTTCCTTTCAGGAAAAAATTAAAAGATCATGAATCCTTCAACAAATGAAACTCAAATTGATATAACGATTAATTTATTTGCATCTAATGAATAGTCTCCAAGATACATCTATATGGAACAGGGAGTGGACAAGTGTAGGAGTCAATGCATCGAAAGTTGGAGGGGAGAGTTGGGGGAGAGCGGAGGGATGACTCGGAGCCTAGGAAACTACTACAAATGAAATAATCAGTTCTCCAGAGAAACTGTGGTGCGCGAGCAGCCTTCAGGAGAAAATATGAAGATCATTTGAAATGTGGAAATAAATAAGAAGAAAGTCCTACCAAAAGTTTAAGGACACCTACATAATTCATGAACAACATTCCTGTTCTTAAACCATCTCTTGCAGGGAACTAGCACTTGTTTAGAGGAATTTTTCCTGAAATTTTCATTAAAATATCTCTCTTTGTTTTGAAGATATTAATTTTTTGTTTAAAATAATTAAAAAGAAAATAGCTATACAGTATTTTATATAATACTAGAAGAGATCTGGACAGAACAGTATGGGGATTACGTTAATAATTTTTGTTATGGAGAAACACAGATGCCCGTAGAATATATATAACTGCAATGGAAAAACAGAATATGTTCCCATTAAAAAATGTCCGCAGTTTTATATCTCGAAATAGAATCACAGAAAGAAGTCATAAAACAAACATTCTTTGACCCTTGTTGGACAGGAGACCCTTCAAGCTACCAAGATCGTTTGTGTGTCACATAGTAGTGTGAATATATAACTGGATTGAGAACAACGAAATGGGTGGAGGATGTTAAGAAGGACGCAGAAGAAATTAAAATAACACCAGAATTGATCCTCAACAGAAATAAATTCAGAACTCGAGTTGATGACCACAAATTTCATGAAGAGCAGCAGAAGAACAGGCCCAAATGTGTAATATGTGAGGAGCAGAGAAAAATAAGGAGTGAACGAATTAAGAAGTTCTGGGAAAAGAAAAGATGAAGACTGGCCAGAAAGCATTCAGTTTCACGCGGTCCACGCCTGTCTCGCTCGCTCCCCCTGTCCCCCTTTTCCTCACTTGCTCAGTAGTGCTCCAAATCCGATCCGAGTTGAGCCGAGTTGCGCCGAGCTTAGCCGAGTAGTTCAGAGACAAAGCGTTGGTCCGAGCCGAGCCGATCGGGACCGATGCACAGTGCACGGAGCTCTTGCTCCTCGATTTGCACGCGTGAGATTTTGGGCGTTTGAGAGGTCCTGATTTAAAGGAATGGTTTATAATAAATTTAAAATGTCTTTATAATTAGCCAGGTACTCATATTTTTAAGCCTATCATTGAACTTTTAGCAATGAGTGAGGGGTACAGTCTGATAAAAATTTGAGAACCTCTGCTCTAGAGTATGATAAGTTGAGGCCTCTTTGATAAAATGGACTTCTAAGATGTCTCTCAGTCACGGTCATCCATCAAGACTTCGCGTCACAGCCTGCACGGTTGCTAGGTAACATGGCGTCACACAACTTGTATCGCTAATTTCGTGACGCAGTCCCCCAGCCATAAAACATATTTATGTCAAAAGGACAGGGAAAAGAAGTACGACAGCTGAGACTAACCGAGACAGTAAAAGTGTGTTCGATGTGCGCTGAAGTGTGTGGGTTTGATACCCCATTAGGAAGTCGAAAGACTTAAAAACCAAACTACTCTTTCATTCTGGGAAATGTACAGTCGCTCAAAAATAGAATGAGACCATGTTAGTGGGTAAATTCCTCGCAGATACACTTATGTCAGAAACAATAGAACCTGTAAGTTAGATATGATGTTTGGTGCGGATATGCATAGGGTTTGTATCTATATGGCAGTTGAACTATATTTTGATAATAATTAATATACCTCGGATTTGAAGTTGGTAATAGGTTACATTGTAAAGTAATTTGGTTTGTAGGAAGTGTCATGCAACCCGTTGTACCAAACTGTAGGAAAAGTAGCAGAAATTCAAGGAGTTCTCTAGGCTGTACCCCTAATATCTATGCAAATCTCATAGCATAACCGTTGTACAGTGTAGGGTATAATTGTTACTGGCTGAAGTAAGTTTGCATTCCAACCTATCAGCACCTAATAATCCGGACTCTAATAATTAAAATTACGTCTGATAAAATAGACTATTAAATGCAGAGGAAAGACACATTACCATGGACTCAGTTTTCTTTTTAGTGACTATACATTGTATCTTCAGGTTCACTCAGTCTGTAGCCTACATCCGGGAATGGACCTGGGAGCGAATGTGCCTAGACGTAGAACTGACCACCCTGTCCTATTCTGGATCGTGGTTATGACAAGTGGAATACTTTGTCTGGACCCGTCCACGATCCCTGAGGAGATAATTTTTCTTTTGTCTTAGGTTAGTATAATTCTTGCAATTTCTTCCACTATAGAATATCTCTTTTTCTAAGTAATTCCTGTTATGGTTGTCTCAGAATTTCATAATATTCCATTTAAGACCCTCTATCCGGGTTTAATGTGGAGGTGAAGCACTTGGAGATGACAGTATTGGAGGTAACAAGAGATCCCCTCTCTCCTTCTGCCCCAACTCCCACCCCAACTAGCACGTAGGGGCGGCGCCTGTTAGAACAGAACGCAGACCACATCGTCTTGCCGTTCCCAGCAAAGGTTTCTTCTATCCTTCCATCCTTCCTTCCTTCCTTCCTAGCTTGGAGCGAACGAAAGGTTAGACGGGGCTTCTAGAGTAACAAGGACAGAACTCTGCTAGAGGCAACGTGTTGGAGCGAGACGGGAGCAGGCCAACTAATGTATATTGCTGTAGATAATTAGCATCTCCAAGAGGCTTGTGGTGAGCTGTACAGTCGAGGACACATACATGTAGTACCATAACACGAGCTACAAGTACACTTCACAAAATTCTTCATTACCTCTTGGAAATGTAGGACCATGAGTTTCAGACTTAATACTCAACATTCTA
Organism: Anabrus simplex; assembly: GCF_040414725.1. Lineage (NCBI taxonomy): Eukaryota > Metazoa > Arthropoda > Insecta > Orthoptera > Tettigoniidae > Anabrus > Anabrus simplex. Next base: position 74,776,922 of record NC_090275.1, on the reverse strand, counting down.
AAGGTAGTAAGTGCCTATTTATTTTATTTTCTTCGAAATTAAGGATGAGTCATCTTTTTCTAATCAATCAATAACGAATGATGTGCACTGAGAGCTTTCGCCCAAGTGGCAGATTCCCAACCAATTGATTACCTAAAAAAAAAAAAACCCATGGCGCAACAGCTCCGAAGCACCTTGGCCTACCAAGCGACCGCTGCTCAACCTGAAGGCCTGCAGATTATGAGGTGTCGTGTGATCACCACGGCGAATCCTCTCGGCCGATATTCTTGGCTAACCGGGGCCGCCATCTCACCGTCAGATAGCTCCTCAAATGTAATCACGTAGGCTGAGTGGATCTGGAACCAGCCCTCAGATCCAGGAAAAAAACCCTGATCTGGACGGGAATCGAACCAGGGACGTCCGGGTAAGAGACAGGCAAGCTACCCCTACACCGCGGGGCAGGCTAATTGTTTATTTAGTCTTTTCTTAAATAACGTCAGATGGGTTCAACACATTTGAGGGTCCAAAAATGTCATTTACATTATATGAAATATCAAAGAGAGTAAGCGCCAAAAACTATGAATTTCAGGAGAGAGAAAAATATTTCTAAATTCTACATCTTCAGCGTCACTGTAACGTAGGGGCGTAGCCAGTGCGGCGGGGGGGGGGGGGTACTGGGGGGTTAGAATCCCCCCCATTATGGAAATTTTACAGAAAGAAATTAATCAGAAACTGACCATAAGCAACAAACTAAATAAACATTTAGAGACATAATACATTGTAGGACCAACAGATCTGTTGAATATATTTTCTAAGCAGCCTCGAAAGACGGATATGAAATTGTTAACTGAACACACCGTTCGCTGTAGAACTGCTGACCTTGATCGTATTGTTCTTATTCTGTACTTTTGTAGTGTACTGCAATCCGAATATCAACATAATTCACATGCATCAGTGTCCTTATAATGACAAGTCTTGATGGGCGCACCACACACGCACAAGCTAGCCATTTGCTTTACGTCGCACCGACACAGGTCTTATGGCGACGATGGTGCAGGAAAGGCCTAGGAATGGGAAGGAAGCGGCCATGGCCTTAATTAAGGTACAGCCCCAGCATTTGCCTGGTGTGAAAATGGGAAACCACGAAAACCCTCTTCAGGGCTGCCAACAATGGGGTTCGAACCCACTATCTCCAGGATGCGCCTACTCTCTCTCTCTCTCTCCTAATTGCTTTACGTCGCACCGACACATACACGTCTTATGGCGACGATGGGACAGGAAAGAGCCAGGAGTGGGAAGGAAGCGGCCGTGGCCTTAATTAAGGTACAGCCATAGCATTTGTCTGGTGTGAAAATGGGGAAACCACGGAAACCATTTTCAGGGCTGCCGACAGTGGGGTTCGAACCTACTATCTCCCGAATACTGGATACTGGCCGCACTTAAGCGACTGCAGCTTTCGAGCTCGGTCCAAGATGCGAACTCACAGCTGCGCGCCCCTAACCGCACGCAGTGTTGCCAACTTATATTTTCAAGATCCGCTAAATACTACTAAATATCCGCTAAAATTCCGCCAAGAAATCCTATCTCAAATAATGAGGAATAAAAACGAGCAATAATAATAATAATAATAATAATAATAATAATAATAATAATAATAATAATAATAATAATAATAATAATGAAATGGCGTATGGTTTTTAGTGCCCGGAGTATCCGAGGACAAGTTTGGCTCGCCAAATGCAGGTCTTTCGATTAGACACCCGTAGGCGACCTGCGCGTCGTGATGAGGATGAAATGATGATGAAGACGACACATACATCCAGCCCCCGTGCCAGCGAAATTAACCAATTAAGGTTAAAATTCCTGACCTTGCCGGGAATCGAACCCGGGGCCCCTGTGACTAAAGGCCAGCACGCTAACCATTTAGCCATGGAGCCGGACATAATAATAGTAAATGTAAATATCTACACTCACCTGATCTGTGAGTTTCACTGGGACTGATGAGAGGAATATTCTTAAAAGTCCGTTAGTTGTCCTCATTCACGTGAAAGAGTTCAAAGGCGGACTCGTCTGTTGCTGTGCTAGTGCTAGGACGTGGATCGCCCTGCCTGTGAGGCGGCGAGCTAAAACTTGTAGACGTTTTAGTACAGGGTGCCAACTAGGTGAATCCTCTACCTCAAGGCCCACACACAGAACAGGCCAGTTCATTAGCCGGTCTTCCGTCATAGCATAAATATAAATAGTTTCATTATCTGTCGCCATTCGTTAACTAAGAGATAAGTGCCCTTTCCCCACGCATTACAAATTTATTATACCATGATCTCGTAACATCAAATCCAAATAACGTTTTTCTCATGTGACTGGTAGCTCCTGACAAGAAATACAGAATAGCTCGAAGAGACACTGGAGTATAAATTTTAAAAAACATACAATGGATAAAACGCTAAATTCCGCTATAATAAATCTAGAATTCCGCCAAAAAATCCGCTGTCCACTAATTTTTCCGCCGACAGCCTTCTAATTCCACCAAATTTAGCGGAACATCCGCAAAGTTGGCAACACTGACCGCACGGCCAACTCGCCCGGTACACGCACAAGCACCTTCATTGTGTTCTACCATCATTTTGTAACTATAACCAACCCCCCCCCCCCACTACGCCCATCGGCTGATCTTCACTACGCCACTGCTGTAACGAGAATGGTGAAAAGGAAAAGGTCTCAGATACACAATTTATTATTTTCCAGGAAACACAAAAGTTATGCCTATTGCTCACGGTAAAATGTTTCGTAAAATTTGATGTACAATTAATTTTATAAAAATTTGATGAAAATAAGTTGTGTTGCTCACGGTAAAATTATTTTATAAACTCGGTGAAAGCATCAGGATGGCCATCTATGAACTCACTTCTGAACTAAGATGTGTATGTGCTGCCATCTATCGATAAACTCTTAAACCAAGAATCAGCTGTTCAACTTACAGTGTGTTTGAGAGTATGGCTCCAACAAACAAAGCAAAACTTGCTGTTTTAGCTGCAATTATATGTTGTACGGTGGTAAAAAGGAAGAAAAGGAATGCCAGGAAATGCTGGACTCGGGATTGGATAGAAAGAAGAGAAGAAGGTTAGAGGACTGCTGTCCTTGGTCGGAAATTAGTTGAGGTTAGAAGACCAGCATCCCTATAGGAATTCGGCGAATGTGTTTTCTGCCTCTCCTCTTGCATTTCTGTTGTGGTAAAGTGGCTTTTTAACTTCGTACAAACAAGGATATTTCTGGTATTCGTCAGTAAAACACTAAAAGCTTCCTTAGTCCACCCAGATCCTGCCATTTTAGAAAGAAGTGTTTGTTTACAATCGAGCTTCACAATGTTCTCACGACGTAGCGCCAGCATCATCGTGATGTCAGCTTCGCTCGTTTCGTAAAATTAATTTTACGGAATAGAACATGTCTTATTTTATGAAAAGTATTATCAAAGGTTTTATAAAACTTGATTTTGACCGTGAGCAACATAAATTTTATAAAATTAAATTATTGCACAATAAATTTGACAGATAATTTTACCGTGTGCAACAGGCATTACACTTGTTTGCAAATTGTATTTACGGAAAATGGCATTTCCTTTCAAATGGGTTATGTTCCACATATAATTACTGAAATTAAATCCATCTACATTCTGCAAATTGAATTTTTCAAAGTGACTATTATACAAAATACTATATCAAGACAGAGGCAGAGAGTAGTACAAATAATGCGATTTAAAGATCGTATGCAATAACATATTTTTACGTTATTAACTTGATGGCACTTTCCTCCTATCTAATTAAATGCCGTCTGGACTTAGCAAAGTGCAAATTTCCTTGCATATATTTCTTTCACTCACCGTTGGAGATGACACATTGCCCATTTCTATAGACTTTGGCCTTGGTATATTGCACCTTGCTATGGCAATATCTACAAAGCGTTATTTTCGCACTTATCCCCTTTGTTGTTTCCACTCTTCCTTTTTTTTATGACAATAAATAAGTCCAAAACCAAAGTAATGAATTGCAGTCAAACGAAATCAGGTAATTCCGGAAATATTAGATTAGGAAACGATGTCTTGAAGGAAGAAGATGAATATTGTTACTTGGGTAGTAAAATACCTAACGATACGAGAAGTAAGGAGGACATAAAATGCAGACTAGCACAGGCTAGGAAGGCCTTTCTTGAGGAAAGAAATTTCGTCTGGAGTGTGGCCTTGTTTGGAAGTGAAATATGGACGATAAACTAGCTCAGAGATGTGGTATGTGGTATTATACAAGAATGTTGAAGGTGAGATGGATAAATCGAATCACGAATGAAGACATACCGAATCAAATTGCTGAGATGAGATCGATTTGGCAAACTTTGACGTGAAGAAGGGAGAGAATGACAGGACACATCTTAAGACACCCAGGACTTGCTCGGTTTTTTTTGGAGGGGGGGGGGGAGGGAGTGTAGGTTATAAGAACTGTAGGGGTAGACCAAGGTATGGATATGACAAGCAGATTAGAGCAGATGTAGGATGCAGTAGTTACGTAGAAATGAAAAGATTAGCACAGGATAGGGTGCCATGGAGGGCTGCATGAACGCAGTCAACGGACTTATGATTCGAACAACAACATGAAATAGGCCTACTTTCTAAGTTATGACTATACCTCGGATTTTTAGGTGGTAATAGGTTAGAATGCAAAGTAATTTGGTTTGTAGGAAGTGTGATGCAACCCGTTGTACCACAATGTAGGAAGAGTAGCATAAATTCAAGGAGTTATATAGGCTGTACCCCTAATATCTATGCAGATCTCATAGCATAACCGTTGCACAGTGTAGGGTATACTTGTTACTGGCTTAAGTAAGTTTGCATTCTAAACTATCAGTACCTAATAATCCGGACTCTAGTTATGACCTACACAGTGCAAGGCTGTCACTCACCTTAGCCTTTTAAATTCTAGAAGCTTTTCAACATTTGAGTGAGTTTGTAGCTCGCTTTCTGTAAAAGTTGTTTTTCAAAACTGTTTCTCTGATAACTCCCGGAGTTTTCAATTATTATTATTTTTTTTTGCTATGGGCTTTACGTCGCACCGACACAGATAGGTCTTATGGCGACGATGGGATAGGAAAGGCCTAGGAGTTGGAAGGAAGCGGCCGTGGCCTTAATTAAGGTACAGCCCCAGCATTTGCCTGGTGTGAAAATGGGAAACCACGGAAAACCATCTTCAGGGCTGCCGATAGTGGGATTCGAACCTACTATCTCCCGGATGCAAGCTCACAGCCGCGCGCCTCTACGCGCACGGCCAACTCGCCCGGTGGAGTTTTCAAGATACTCAGTTAAACATTTCTACTGTTCTTTAGTGTGTACAAAATAATAACCCATAGTAGAACCGAAGCTCTGTCTTTTAAATCTTAATTTTAAAAATGGTTTCTGGTGGAAATTTGAACAAAATGTTTGTGCTTAAAAACAACTCGATAAAAACATATTAATATTTTAAAAAATTCACTTATCCTAGTACAGATTTTAGACACAACAATGATAAGTAGACTTTTAAAGGAATTATTGAAAAAATTATATTCAAAGGTGTGAAATGTGTGCACATTATACAGCCGCCATTTTGGATAACCTATTTTCTGTAATGGCATGACAAAGTGTAAGCCAAACAATTGTCAACAGAATAATGAGAAGGGTATGTGTACTGAAATTGTGAATGCTGTCAATCATTTGAAGAACAACTAAGCCCCAGGTATGGATGGTATTTCGGGAGAAATGCTGAAAGTGATGGGGGAGGAGGGCATGCGTGTTTTACATTCGGTATGCAATATGGTGTGGAAAACTCGTGAACGCCCCAAGGACTGAACAACATCAATACTATTCCCCCTTCACAAAAAGGGGTCTATAAGGGATTGTTCCAATTATCGTACTATCGCATTAATATCCCATGCAAGCAAAGTTCTGTTCTACATAATAAATCAACGCCTAAAACCATTCCTGCAACCTCAGATATCCACAGAACAAGCAGGCTTTGTTGCAGGTAAAGGAACACGAGAATCTATCCTGAACATGAGACAGATAATTGAGGAATGTCGCAAGTTTTGTGTCCCTGCCTTTATTTGCTTCCTGGACTACAAAAAGGCCTTTGATTGTGTTATGTGGGACAAGATGTGGCAGGTGCTAAAGGAATTTGGGGTTTCACTGCATTTAATATCGTTACTGAAAAGTCTGTATAAAAACCACGCAGCAACCATAAGAGTGGATGGTGATCTCTTAGGCATTTTCAATGTGACAAATGGAGTAAGGCAAGGTTGTATATTATCACCTCAACTTTACAACATCTATGCAGAGTGTGTCATCAAAAGAGCTCTGAAAGGCTGGAATGGTGGAATCTCGATTGGTGGCAGAAAAATTAATAACCTGCGCTTTGCAGATGACACTTCCCTCATTGCTGATAGTGAAGAGGAACTTCATGACCTGCTTACAAGGGTGAAGAACACTAGTCTTCAGTATGGTCTAGAAATAAACATAAAAAAGACCAAACTAATGGTAGTTGATCGGCAAGGTCAAATCCAACTTACGGGATGACTAAAGGACCTGCATATACACTGACTGACAGAGCAAATGCAACACCAAGAAGGAGTGGTTCGAAAGGGATGAAAGTTGGGGAAAAAACAGAGACGGCACGGACGAATAATTGATGTTTATTTCAAACCGATATGCAGGTTACACAATGCGCACGGCATCGACTCAGTAGGATGTAGGACCACCGCGAGCGGCGATGCACGCAGAAACACGTCGAGGTACAGAGTCAATAAGAGTGCGGATGGTGTCCTGAGGGATGGTTCTCCATTCTCTGTCAACCATTTGCCACAGTTGGTCGTCCGTACGAGGCTGGGGCAGAGTTTGCAAACGGCGTCCAATGAGATCCCACACGTGTTCGATTGGTGAGAGATCCGGAGAGTACGCTGGCCACGGAAGCATCTGTACACCTCGTAGAGCCTGTTGGGAGATGCGAGCAGTGTATGGGCGGGCATTATCCTGCTGAAACAGAGCATTGGGCAGCCCCTGAAGGTACGGGAGTGCCACCGGCCGCAGCACATGCTGCACGTAACGGTGGGCATTTAACGTGCCTTGAATACGCACTAGAGGTGACGTGGAATCATACGCAATAGCGCCTCAAACCATGATGCCGCGTTGTCTAGCGGTAGGGCGCTCCACAGTTACTGCCGGATTTGACCTTTCTCCACGCCGACGCCACACTCGTCTGCGGTGACTATCACTGACAAAACAGAAGCGTGACTCATCGGAGAACACGACGTTCCGCCATTCCCTCATCCAAGTCGCTCTAGCCCGGCACCATGCCAGGCGTGCACGTCTATGCTGTGGAGTCAATGGTAGTCTTCTGAGCGGACGCCGGGAGTGCAGGCCTCCTTCAACCAATCGACGGGAAATTGTTCTGGTTGTTGCACATGCTGAAGAATGGCGGTTGACGTGGCGTGCGGGGCTGCCACCGCTTGGCGGTGGATGCGCCGATCCTCGCGTGCTGACGTCACTCGGGCTGCGCCTGGACCCCTCGCACGTGCCACATGTCCCTGCGCCAACCATCTTCGCCACAGGCGCTGCACCGTGGACACATCCCTATGGGTATCGGCTGCGATTTGACGAAGCGACCAACCTGCCCTTCTCAGCCCGATCACCATACCCCTCGTGAAGTCGTCTGTCTGCTGGAAATGCCTCCGTTGACGGCGGCCTGGCATTCTTAGCTATACACGTGTCCTGTGGCACACGACAACACGTTCTACAATGACTGTCGGCTGAGAAATCACGGTACGAAGTGGGCCATTCGCCAACGCCGTGTCCCATTTATCGTTCGCTACGTGCGCAGCACAGCGGCGCATTTCACATCATGAGCATACCTCAGTGACGTCAGTCTACCCTGCAATTGGCATAAAGTTCTGACCACTCCTTCTTGGTGTTGCATTTGCTCTGTCAGTCAGTGTAGTTAAGGAATTTGTATACTTGGGGTCTGTCATCAATGACGCGGAAAGCTGTGATAAAGAGGTAAAAAGACGTATTGTCTTAGGTCGTGCTGCAATGGTTAAACTTACTATGATCTAGCATAACCGGGCAATATCAAAAGCCACGAAGATGCGCTTGGTAGAATCACTAGTGTTCTCCGTCTTTTTGTACGGCTGTGAGACCTGGACCGTGAATGCTAAAGACAAAAAGCGCATTGATGCCTTTGAGATGTGGTGTTGGCGGAGAATGTTACGTGCACCCTGGACATAAAGAACTAATGTTTCCATTCTGGACGAACTCTGCATCAAGAAACGTCTATCTTCCCGTGTGAGTGAGCGTTACCTCGAGTTCCTTGGAACTTGGAACTTGGAACAAGTAATTTCACACGGCAAAATTGAAGGCAGTAGACCACGAGGAAGAACAGCAAGCAGATGGATAGATCAGGCAAAGAAGATCACTGGGCTACCACTTCAGATCATATTAACGAAATGTGAAAACCGCTCGGGATGGAGACATCTTATCAAGGTTGCAACAAGGAAATGATGGAGTTATGAGGTCACGACGCTCAGTAATGAGCCTTTAATTAAGGCGCTATTTAATGATGATGATGTGTACTGATTGTCAGGTCTGGCTTCATTGCTAAATAGTTAGCGTGCTTCGGTCACAGGGGTTTCGGGTTCGATTTCTGGCAGGGTCGGGAATTTTAACCATCATTGGTTAATTTCGCTGGCACGGGGGCTGGGTGTATGTGTCGTCTACATCATGTATTTATTCATCATCACTACATTGTCATCACGGCGCGCTGGTCGCCTACGGGAGTCAAACCAAAAATCTGCACCTGGCGAGCTGAACTTGTCCTCGGACACTCCCGGCACTAAAATTCCATCCGCCATTTCATTTACTGATTTCCAGGAAATGCCTCAGTTTGGTATGATTTTGCAAGATGAAAATATGTTTATATTTTCTGTGGTCGAGAAAAGAAAAATTATGATTCGCTAGGCCTCATCAGAAATAACAAAGTGCTTGATGGAGGCCGCTCTTATTTTGTTTCCTATTATGATTATCATTACCAGCCTCAAATGCAGTTCATAAAATCTCGACTTTCCCAATTTTACTTCAGCCAAAGACAACTTTGTAGAAAGTAGCGTCTATAAAACAGACTTAGAGTAAAGTTAGACTTTCCTATCAAAGCAGACTTCGTAAAGTGTCCGCTCAATGTCTTAGGGGTTGTAGTAAGGATGTAAAGTAGAGGGCATATAAGTCTCTGGTAAGACCCCAACTAGAGTATGGTTCCAGTGTATGGGACCCTCACCAGGATTACCTGATTCAAGAACTGGAAAAAATCCAAAGAAAAGCAGCTCGATTTGTTCTGGGTGATTTCCGACAAAAGAGTAGCGATACAAAAATGTTGCAATGTTTGGGTTGGGAAGAATTGAGAGAAAGAAGAAGAGCTGCTCGACTAAGTGGTATGTTCCGAGCTGTCAGCGGAGAGATGGCGTGGAATGACATTAGTAGACGAATAGGTTTGAATGGCGTCTATAAAAGTAGGAAAGATCACAATACGAAGATAAAGTTGGAATTCAAGAGGACAAACTGGGGCAAATATTCATTTATAGGAAGGGGAGTTAGGGATTGGAATAACTTACCAAGGGAGATGTTCAATAAATTTCCAATTTCTTTGAAATCATTTCGGAAAAGGCTAGGAAAGCAACAGATAGGGGATCTGCCACCTGGGCGACTGCCCTACATGCAGATCAGTATTGATTGATTGATTGATTGATTGATTGATTGATTGATTGATTGATTGATTGATTGATTGATTGATTGATTGATTGATTGATTGATTGATTGATTGATTGATTGATTGATTGATTGATTGATTGATTGATTGATTGATTGATTGATTGTTCCTGAATACGACCCTTAGATTTGAATATGGAACAGACCATGGCACTGTAAGGAGGACTGGCTGTTTAAAACATCTATAGCCATGCGCTAAGTAAAAACATAATAACGTAACCAAATCCATTACTTTGGTAATACACATTTATTATTGATAATTTCATTGCGATTTGCGCGTGTAGAGAAGTGCTTGGGAACTGCTACTCCTACGTAAAAGGCACTGTTTCTTTGCAGAAGAAGGTATCACCATCCTCCCTGCTCCTCTGGGGAACTGAGAGGTGTGGGGGCTTCTTCTAATTCTTACTTATCTCCCCTCCTTTGTTGGCCCCTTATCGGCCTGTAGGCAACGCGCCCTTAGGAATACTTCTCTCACTTCCTTTCCACCCTCCCTTCTACTTCCAAACTTATCGTGCACGCATTTCTTTGCATGTTTCATTTCCTCACAACAGAACAGACCTTTTGCTTTGGGCACACCGCGAACTTTAACCAAATTTTAACACACTTTCATATCTTTCTTGTTGCCTTACAAGCGTCGCGTAGCGTCGCACCGCGGTCTGCGGGAACATGTCCCTACAGACCAGCCTTTATCAAGGTAGAATGTACGTGACACAGACAGGGGAAGGATAGCTATGAGATCTGAAAAAATGTACAGTCGATAATGATGTGCAAATAAAACAATCTATAGGAATAAATGTACAATTTTGATTGTATCTTTCAAATTTTGGCCCCATACTTCATATAAGATATACAAAATTCAATAATACTTTTACTTCAATGTATTTTAGTTTGTTTCTTTGTCAGGACATCACTGAACGGAATTTCTCAGAACTTTCTTTCCTTTCTTTTCTTTCTTTCTTAATCCGTTTACCCTCCAGGGTTGGTTCTTCCCTCGGACTCAGCGAAGGATCCCACCTCTACCGTCCCACAGGCAGTGTCCTGGAAAGTGAGACGTTAGGTCGGGGGATACAACTGAGGAGGAGGACTAGTACCTCGCCCAGGCTTCCTCACCTGCTATGCTGAACAGGGGTCTTGTGGACGGGGATGGGAAGATTGGAAGGAATAGACACGGAAGAGGGAAGGAAGCGGCCGTGGACTTAAGTTAGGTACCATCGCGGCATTTGCCTGGAGGAGAAGTGGGAAACCACGGAAAACCACCTCGAGGATGGCTGATGTGGGAATCGAAATTCCCTCTACTGAGTTGACCTCCCGAGGCTGAGTGGACCCCGTTCCAGCCCTTGTATCACTTTTCAAATTTCGTGAAAGAGCCGGGAATCGAGCCCGGGCCTCGGGGGGTGGCAGTTAATCGCACTAACCACTACACCACAGAAGTGGACATGTCTCAGAACTTGGAATGTAAATTCAAGGATAGTCGTTTTGTACCCTAAACTATACATTATACGGTTATTGTTCAGTCGTGTAGCAGTATGAAGGGTCCAATGCTGGAAATGTTCAAACTTCACCGTTAACATTATCTGAAGCCACCTCCGTGGTAAAGTAGTTAGTTTGATTAGCTGCTACCTCCGGAGGCTCAGGTTCGATTCCGGTTCTGCCATGAAATTTGAAAAGTGGCACGAGGGCTGGAATGGGATCCACTCAGCCTCGGAAGCGGGGTTCGATTCCCCCTCAGCCGTACTAGAAGTCGTTTTCCGTGGTTTCCCACTTCTCCGGAATGTTACGTAACTGAAGTTTACGGCCGCTTCCTTCCCTCTTCCTTGTCTATACCTTCCGATCTTTCCAACCACCCACAAGGCCCCTGTTCAGCATAGCAGGTGAGGTACTGGTCTTATTTCCCAGTTTCATCCCCCCGATCCCAAGCTCACGCTCCTGGACACTGGCCTTGAGGCGGTCGAGGTGGATTTCCTCGCTGAGTCCGAGGGAAAACCAACCCTGGAGGGTAAACAGATTAAGAAAGAAAGAATATTAACTGAATTTTTTTAAAACACGCAGCATAATAAAAGCTGTGTCAGATATGATTTCCGACCTTTTGAATTTCAGTTTATAGTTTACATCGATAATCTAATGAAAGGTAAATGCAGTGGCAGGGAGGTATTCAATCAGGTAGAAATGTAGTAAGAAGTTTAGCATAGAGTACGACGACGACTTCTTCTTAATGGCAGATTGTGCTGAGTCGGCGGTTGCTGAGTTGGCTTCGGCTGGTCCGACAGCTCTGCACTCCGACCGACCAACCGAGCAGGGGAGAGGTTCCTGCGGCTCTGCCGTAGCTTTACGCCTCTGTATTCGGGAGATGGAGAGGGGCTGGTCCCCACTGTCGGTTATCCTGAAAAGCGTACTGGCCTTCGGTTCAGAGGGTCCTGGGTTCGATTCCAGCCGGGTCGCGGATTTTAACCTTCATTGTTTAATTCCAATGGATCGGGGCTAGGTGTTTATGCTGTCCCCAACATCCCTTCAACTCGCACACCACACATAACACTATCCTCCACCACAATGACAGTCCGGCTCCATGGCTAAATGGTTAGTGTGCTGGCCTTTGGTTACAGGGGTCCCGAGTTCGGAAGAGTCGGGAATTTTAACCACAATTAAAGCGCTTCTGCATCCATGTCAGTATAAGATATCGTCACTGCCGGGAAGAAATTTCCTATGTGTAAAACATACAACTTTACACTTTCATTTTTAATAGATGTAGTTAAAGACCAAAATTATCAACAATTTTTGCTTATCATTGCCCCTTAGCTTCTATTTGATGTTTAAATCTTGAAAGAATGTTGATATTCGCTACAAAATTAATATAACTTTTGTTAGATGTTGCACTTACAACAGGGCCTCTCAGGGCGCATGGACCGGTGCATTGCGCGACGCAAGGTGGAAAAGACCACTTCGCTAGGTTGACCAGAGTGCAGACCCCCACTCCTCAATTTTGAGCAATAGCGCTGTGTCTCTCCTTTCCTATGCTTGTCTCGCTCGCTCCGCCTGTCTCTCCCTTCCCCACTTGCTCTGCAGCACTCCACCACCCGAGCTGAGTTGAGCCGGCATTAGCCGAGTCATCCCGAGACAAAACGCTGGTCCGAACAGACCCGAATCGAAGAGAACCTCTGCGCCTCAGTTTGCACGCCTGAGATTTTGAGCGTTTGAGAGGCCCTGATTTTGACGATTTCGTTTATTTTTTGCGAAGTGACTCTTAGGACCTTTGTTTCATTAGATTCCATCGTTTATTATTTTAAAATGTTTACCAAATCAATAGTTCAGATTAGAATAATATAAGGAATAATGGCACAGAATGTAAGTAGGCCTACATGATCTTATACTCAAACACGCAAAAACACGGCGCTTACAGATTCGTACTTGTAAACTCTCACTCGGCATGTTACTTGTACAATACAATGTTTCGCTTCTTTTATGTTTGCATGAATGAATCTTTAGGTCGATGCTTTTCAGGTTTTTCTGTTACAGAAATCAAGCTGAAACTCTCTACGTTTCGTAGAGAACTTTGCTCCATTTCTTCAGAATAAAATCTCTACTGTTCACGGGCAAGACTTCTCTAATAATAACTTCTCTGTGAAACGAAAAGAATTTCACTTTGTTTTCTGTTACGGCAAATGCCCAAAAACTTATGATCATGTCTACAATGTAATGATCTGTCAGGTAAGGGGTAGAATATTTCCTGGAATAGGAGCTATAACTTTCAAATGCCACATAGAATGTTTCACTACTTCGGAAATAATAGGTTAAAATCTAGGCCAATACTTACGAATAAAACATAGTTATTCTTGTGAAAGTTCCCTGGTGGAAATATTGTGAAAAATATGAAGAAATTCTGCCCAGTAGTTCAGACGTAATGTCGTTCCGGGAGGTAGACATACTGTAGACACGGAAATCGTTTCATTTTAATGTAAAGAAATGAATATTGTTCTACTGTGCCAGTATTCGACAGAGCAACGTTTCAAATAGGAGGCAAGCACTGTCTAGCAGACCCACAAAACAGTACAGGAACTTGGGAGGAAATGTACCAGGATTAAGTTAAGAAGAGATTGGAAAAATAATGCAATTTATCACACATTTCGCAGACCAGTTGTTGTTGTTTATGTTTTGTTGTTAAAATTAAAAACATTCCAACCGTTTATTTGCAGTGTGAGCCAATCTGTAACTATGGTTTGTACAATAGTTCTGAAGGGGCAAACCTGAAAAGCATCAATCTAAAGATTAATTCATGCTAAGTAGCCTACCTAGGTGTTAATAGATATAAGGAATTACCTTCAGTGGGGTAATCATGCGGTATTAACGACTTCGTAAAGAAAGGATACATCTGTCTTCATCGTTATGAGGATATTTAAGGGCTGTAGTAAGGATGTAAATGAGAGGGCGTATCAATCTCTGGTAAGACCACAATTAAGAGTACCGTTCTAGTATATGGGACCCCTCAAAGGATTACCTGATTCGTGAACTGAAAACATCCAAAGGAAAACGCACGATTTGTTCTGGGTGATTTCCAACAAAAGATTAGTATTACGAGAACGTTTCAAACTCTGGGCTGGGAGTAAGGAGACTAGGCTGGATGGTGGTGGTGATTATTACTTTAAGAGGAAGTACAACTAGGCAACAATCCTCTCATTATTATTTTTCTCCTTTTATACCGCTTTTCTCATACTCGTGGGTTCGCTGTGCAAACTGTGTTACCGAGCTCGATAGCTGAAGTCGCTTAAGTGAGGCCAGTATCCAGTATTCGGGAGATAGCGGGTTCGAACCCCACTGTCGGCAGCCCTGAAGATGGTTTTCCGTGGTTTCCCATTTTCACACCAGGCAAATGCTGGGGCTGTACCTTAATAAAGGCCACGGCCGCTTCCTTCCCATTCCTAGCCCTTTCCTATCCCATCGTCGCCATAAGACCTATCCGTGTCGGTGCGACGTAAAGCAACTCTCAAAAAAACTGTGTCGCACATGTGGATTTGGCCCTGTTTTACGACCGGATGCCGTTCCTTAATCCAACCCTACATGGAGGGATTTAATCACTTTGGGGAGCTTCTGTGATGGTTGATAGTGTGTCTATTGGCTGAATATGGAGAGAAAAGCGTTGGGACAAACACAAATAACCAGTCCCCGAGCTAGAAGAATTAATCTCCTACCCGGCCGGGATGCGAACCCGAGCTCTTTGAATCGAAGTCCTCAACTCTAACCATTCAGCCAAGGAGTCGGATTAGGCAACCATCTTCTATACAACACTAATCAGAAAGAGAAAAAGGAACGGATTTGACACTTCAGAAATGAAGGTATCGGTCAAAGAGCGACAACGGCCACGAAGGGCGCGAAAATGAAAGACTCCCTAGGCCTCGATACCTACAGTAATACGGTAAGCGAAATGTTCCGAAATGTCAGTGGATAATGGTGTGGAATGACATTACTAGACGAATAAGTTTGAGTGGTGTTTTTAAAAGTAGGAAGGATCACAATATGAAAATAAATTTGAAATTAATTCAAGAGGACAGATGGGTGCAATATTCATTTATAAGGAGAGCAATAAGGGATCGGAATGATAATAATACCGGGCGAGTTGGCCGTGCGGTTAGAGTTGTGCTGCTGTGAGCTTGCATCTGGGAGATAGTGGGTTCGAATCCCACTGTCGGCAGCCCTGAAGATGGTCTCTGTGGTTTACCATTTTCACACCAGGCAAATGCTGGCTGGGGCTGTACCTTAATTAAGGCCACGGCCGCTTCCTTCCCACTTCTAGGCCTTCCCTCTCCCATCGTCGCCATAAGAGCTAGGCTATCTGTGTCGGTGCGACGTAAAGAACATAGTAATAATAATAATAATAATAATAATAATAATAATAATAATAATAATAATAATAATAATAATAATAATAATAATAATAATGTTATTGTTTTATGGTCCACTAACTACTTGTACGGTTTTAGGAGATGCCGAGGTAGCGGAATTTAGTCGCGCAGGAGTTCTTTTACGTGCCTGTAAATCTATCCATACGAGGATGACGTATTTGAGCACCTTCAAATACTACCTGGCTGAGCCAGGATCGAATCTGCCCAGTTGGGATCAGAATGCCAGCGCTTCAACCATCTGATCCACTCAGGCCTGCAGGATTGGAATAATTTATCAAGGGATATGTTCAATACATTTTCAAATTCGTGGGAAACAAAAAAGAAAAGGCTACATAAATAACTGATAGGGACTCTGACACTTAGGAGACAGCCTTAGAAGCTGAAGGTCAAAATGTAGCTTCCTCCGAAGTCTCGGCATCATCCATGGTTGCGACAGTAAGGACACTGCTGAGGTATAGATGTTGAGAGTGAGACTAGTGCATCTGAGTGTATTGAAAGGTGCTGGAATAGCACTTTCTGGTGCAGCGAGGAAAGCAATGGAAAACTACCTCCCTCCTCATCATATCGTTTATGCCTCATTACAGCGCCAGCAACGGTTTTTGATGTTTCCCTATAATAGCGTAACCTTTAAGTTGTGCTATTTGAGGATGCAATCAGCCTTTTTGTTGAAAACTTAAAAGAACTTTAGCCAGAGATAAACACGAAGTGTGAGTTAAAAATTTGAAGGGCAATCCACAGACAAAATTATATAAAGTGTATTTATAAAGATGGTTTGTACAGAAAATTTATAAGAGGCTGATTGTCTAGTGGAACACAATATGACTATCTTCTATTCAGTTTGTGCTCTAAGTCCCAAAACCACCCTCTGGGTTCAGATCCCTCTTCCCGCCCCCTCATCGCAGGAATTTTCTCTCTCTCTCTCTCTCTCTCTCTCTCTCTCTCTCTCTCTCTCCTGTTCCTGTAACACACACACACATACAAGGGACCTCGGAGAATTTTCTAATCCCACTAGCGAATAGCGTGGAAGCTCGACTAAAACCACAAGGCTTTCTGTACGTGGGGGGGTTGGAGAGCGAGAAGAGACAGAGGGGGGGATACCGAGGTCACGTGACGGTTTAAGTGTGTATGTATATGTGAGAGGGGGTGGCGGTGGTGGTGTTGAGGGGGAGGAAGATAGGGGGTCAGATGCCCGCGCAGCCTCACCGGCAAGGCCCGACCAACATCGATTCACCCCCCTCTTTCCCTTCATGTCCCCCTCACTTCCCCTACCTCCCCTATATACCTTCCGGCCGTTCCCTGACCAAAGCCCAGCCTCTGCTCTGGTGCTAGGCCGCCATATTGATTTCCTAACACGTCCGACACTCCAGTTAGCTGAAGACGTTCACATTTTTTTTTAAACCCACTACCACACATGCACTGCACACAAAAATTGTTCTCACAACACGCCTTTCTCTCTATCTTCTTTTTTTTAAAGAAGTTTCCTTCATTTAACCTAGTAAAATATGTGTCAGGCCTAATATTTACGTGAAGTTTTACTCCACACAGCCAGATTAAACATTTTTCACCCAAGCTTTTATTAAGTGATTCTTTCTCACCACTTATTTTTTGACATATCTTACTTCAAGTGAGAATCTAATGGACAGAGAAGGTACTCAAATTGTTTAAGGATATTCGGTAAGTGAATACCTTCTAATATCAAACTGAATGGCTTAAAAGTAGAAGCTTAAGACAGGTTTTAACAAAAAGACTAAGGAAATGAGCACAAACCATCGTAACAGTTCTAGCTTGACTCTAGATAGAATGGATATAGAAAGGACTACTTAGGAAGCAAGGTAAGCCAGGATGAAGGTGCTTTTAGAGATGTGGTGAGTCCAATAAGTTCCCAAAAGTTTACATAAATTCTTGTTATTTTATATGAATTCGACGTAGAGTAGTTATTACCGAATTTATTTTGCTCATTTTGGACTTAGGATGTAGATCTTTTAGTTTTGGTCTATATTAAGTTATATTATTATATTACATACAGTGTAATAAGTTTGAAAATTAAGTTTATATTCATTATCAAGCCGCATAATGTGGTCAAGTGTAAGAGAGGGCCAGGAGTCCTAACTTCGCCCCAGATAAATAAATAAATAAATAAATAAATAAATAAATAAGGATACCCCCTCTATTCGCACAAAAACGAAGGTAAGGATATTCAAATCAAATATTACATCTGTGTTACTCTAAGGAAGTGAGATCTGAAAAGTGACCAAAGTCATTAGCACAAGGTTTCAGACTTTTATAAATCGTTGCTTGAGGGATATTCTGAGAATATGGTGGCCAAAGACCATCTCAAACAAAGACCTTTGGTAGGCCACAAATCAAAGTCCCATACAGCAACAGATACTAAGAAGAAAATGGAGTAGATTGGGCACACGCTGAGAAGACCACAAGGCAGGTAATGAGGTGAAATCCACAAGGTAATCGCAAGCAAGGCACACCAAGGATTACCTGGAGGAGAACCATAGACAAGATGATAGCTGGAGTCGGCAAGACATGGAGAGGGAAGAAAGCATTAGCGGTAGATAGAACAAGCTGGAGAAATCTTGTCGAGGCCCAATGTTCCATCCAAGAATTAAAGGAAATAAATCAATAATAATAATATATTTGCTTTACGTCCCACTAACTACTTTTTAAGGTCTTCGTAGACGTCGAGGTGCCGGAATTTAGTCCCGCAGGAGTTCTTTTACGTGCCAGTAAATCTACCGACACGGGGCTGTCGTATTTGAGCACCTTCAAATACCACCGGACTGAGCCAGGATCGAACCTGCCAAGTTGGGGTTAGAAGGCCAGCGCCTTAACCGTCTGAGCCACTCAGCCCGGCGGAAATAAATCAAGTAAGCAAGTAAAAATACCTCAAGTTCGTGGGTTCAAACCTGGCAGGGGTAACAGGATTATTGATTATTTTCGTGCAATGTCAGTATTTAAATGTCCTCTGGTGACACATCTGATATTTACATCGCCCAATTGAGATCCGGTTCACTTTACCACCTGGTAGAGTAAAAGGGAATGTTAACATTGACGCACAGGCTTCCTATATGGCACTAAATTAAAATGCCCGCACACAACAGTTGAAACTATTCGATTATTATTATTATTATTATTATTATTATTATTATTATTATTATTATTATTATTATTATTATTATTATTATTATTATTATTATTATTATTATTCGCATTTACATTGAAATATCCAACTGTGAACTATTATTACACAAGCTACCTACCTCACTTTCTTAAGCTTACACATACTTGTTTACATTAGTCTATAAATTACCAGAGTCCTAATTTTTATGCACTGATAGATTAGAATTGTTATTACTTTTTAAATTTTAATTATTTTTATTAAGCGAGTATACTCTACCCTGTACAATAGATATGCTATGAGATTTGCATAGATATTAGGGGTACCGCCTATAGAACTCCTAGAATTTTTGTTACCCTTGCTGCATTATGAAAGAACGGGCTAGACCAGAGGTGCTCACGCTGGGCATTTAGTCCTGCGGGCGCCCAGCACTGTAAGTGGGGGGGGGGGGCTGGCAGGCGAGGAGTGTATGCTCAGTGACGCTGTGGCTACGTCACAAGCCATGAAGGTTGGGCGAAGTTCTTCCAATCACTCATGATCACTGCGGCTATACATGAGTTTGAAATCGAGGCAGAAAATAGTGAAAGAAAGAGGGCAGAAATACACGCCATTTTCAATTTACATTGTAGGAATAAGTAATTTATGTTCATTGCAGTTTATGTTTTTTGACCGGATGCACTAAAGCGTTAGTGATGATGATGATGATGATGATGATGATGATGATGATGATGATGATGATGATGATGATGATGCTTGTTGTTTAAAGGAGCCTAACTTCGAAGCTCATCGTCCCCCTAAAGAGTTAGGCCTACAACCGCAAATATTTTTATAATGTACCTAATGAATTACAATTTTCACTATAAAACTTTATGAGGTGCTTTAGAATAGAGCTAAGGTGGATAAGATGTGGCTTGTGGTTGCTTGGGTTTAAATTATCTGTTAAACTCATCAACAATTCAATCATAACATCAGTTAGGTTATTTATTTGTAGACATACTGTACATCTATTTGGTAGATACGTACATTTACATTGTTGTTGTACTTTAATCTTGGATAGTAAATATCTAAGCCCCCCACTCGATATGAAACTCCCTCTGCATTTAGAGGCTAGCTATTATCATCGGACGCCTGATAAGTTTTAAATATGCTCACTGTTTTCAAATTCAGTGAGCAGGGAAATTCAAACATCACTACAACACTGTGCAAAATCAAGCAGTAAAGGTAGGTCCTTCTCAGTTTCCGCTCACTGGAAACCACGTCAATTAACTTATACACACTGATAAGGAAAATACAAAATAAAAGTAACAGGGGATAGTTAGGCCTACCTATGAAATTACCCACTTACAATAAATTACAAGTTACATTTTCAATAATTAATCAGTAAAATTTCAATAATTACATTACCGGACGCCAGCCTTTAGGGAATCACTTAGCTGCAGTCGCTTTAGTGCGGCCACTATCCAGTATTTGGGAGATAGTGGGTTCGAACCCCACTGTAGGCAGCCCTGAAGATGGTTTTCCGTGGCTTCCCATTTTCACACCAGGAAAATGCTGGGGTTGTACCATAATTAAGGCCACGGCGGCTTCCTTCCCACTCCTAGGCCTTTCCCATCCCATCGTCACCATAAGATCTATCTGTGTCGGTGTGACGTAAAACAAATTGTAGGGAGTCACTGTTTTTTTTTTTTTTAAGAAGGGTGTGGAATGATACCAAATCCTTTACGGGAAATAAAATATTACTTCATTTTGTGCGGTATTGTTATCTGTATAGATACATTACGTGGCTATCATCACTCAGGAAGACTAAACATGACACCTTGAAACTTTCAAAAAAAACTTGCTCCCAAACAATGATTGCGTTTCACACTCGCGTTCTCATTATTTTGAGCGCCAACTATTTCAATAAATTTACTCAAATAGGGACGGGGAAATTCCTTAATCCTTTCGCAGTCACATGTTTCCTTCAGTTCCACTATCGACCACGAGCAAACGCAGGAAGTTTAGTCCATGATTATATAAATCCCAACCAGTAACACAAGCTATGAGTAAATCAACGAGTCCGCGACGAAGAGGCTCTATCCCTTGCAAGTGCTGGGGATCTAGACTTCCAAACACTCGATGCCAAGTACAGGGTGTTTCATAACTATACCTACAAATAAAATCACGGATGTCCTTCGTGTTATGTTAAAAACTATGGTGCAATCGGATTGGCGGAGAAAAAATTATTTTCGACAAAATTGATGAACTCACCGTACTTGGTATGCCAAAGAGCGACCCGCTGCCTTTAGCTGTGCATCAGAGGAGGGAAGGGACGGGAGGGGAAGTGGGAAGTGGGAGACAGAGGTAATACGCGACACTTATCCTTTATCAACTCATTCCGACTACCCTCCTGTCATTGTTCCCATCTGTTTATACCAGCAATTATTCTCCTTACTTTATTGTCTGTTAATTCTACTTATGAATAAAATATCGTCAGTCCATCCAGCTTTCACTCCCGTAAAGCAAAGTTGGTCTGAAAACAGACCGGTGTAAAGAGAGTTTCGTCCTGGAGATGACTTTCTTCTTACAGAATACAGGTGATCGCAACTGCGAGCTCACTGCATTAGCTTTACTGCACCTCAAATCAGTCTCACTTATTATACTACCATCCTGAGAGTAAGCACATCCCAAATACTTGAAATTATCTACATATTCCAGCTTTGTATCCCCAAACTGATATTCACTTCTCTTGGATTTCTTACCTACTGACACTGATTTATGCTTGGAAAGGCTAATCTTCTTACCATACTCATCGCACCTATTTTCAGGTTCCCAGATATTAGACTGCAGGCTTTCGGCACAATCTTCCATTAAGACCAAGTCGTTATCGTAGGCCAGACTGCTTACTACATTTCCACCTACCTGAATTCCTCCATGTTACCTAACACCTTTCAGTATATAATCCACGTAAACTACGAACAACAAAGAAGAAAGGTCACAGCCTTGCCTAACCTCTGTAACTATCTTCAACCAAGAGCTCATTATACCATCAATTCTCACTGCAGTCCAATTTTCAAAATAGATACATTTGATTGATTTTCATAATCTACCTTTAATCCCATTGTCCCCTCAGTTCTCTGCCATATGCCTTCTCTAGATCTATGAAACTTAAACATAACTGTCTATTGCTCGCATACTGAAAATCTGATCCTGGGGCTCTCCGTGGTCTGAAATCATACTTATGGTTTAGGGTTACCTACTCTCAAACACAGATTGCCCCCTTCCTTTCAAAATCCCAGTGAACACCTTGCCTGGTATACCGATTAATGAGAAGCCTCCATTGTTGTTGCAATCCTTCCTGTTCCCTTGCTTATGTAGAGGCACAGTTTTTGCTTTTGTCCAATCAGAAGGTACCTTTCACTCCGTGCTAATCTAATTACTCTATGAATCCATTTCATCCCTGACTTTCCACCATATTTCACCGTTTCAGGTCTAATCTCATCTACTCCTGCAGCTTTATGATTATGAGCATGACAATTAAGTTTATTTACCATACTCTCCATTTCCCCAAGCGTAATGTCACCATGATCTTGGTTGTTCGCGACGTCACCAGGAAGATTTCTTTTCACATTGAGAAGATTTTCAGAATATTCCTTCCAATTCAGTTATTTGTGTTTGTGATAATTTTAATACACGTCACACGACGAACCACCACAGAAACACGCAATCCCTTCACACATGGTAGGCTTTAGGACGGGTATTTGTCCACAAAACTGGGATTAAGCCATATTAGTAATGAAAGCAGATAAATGTTAAAAGAAGGTTAGGAAGAAGTACTTGCAGTGTCAGACAATTCATCCACACAGTAACGTGGTACAGTATATTCATCTTTTATGTAACCCTTCATACAGAGTTGCTCTGCGGGTTGCAGAACTATCACATTGAAGAATTTTCGTTCGCAGCGGTGTGAATTAAAGAAAATCAACTTATTAACAGTGCTTACAATGTCAAACATTTCACCCCCAACATGACGCGGTATCATCTATGTAAATAAAACTAATGATTTTGTCCGTAAACTTAAATGTTCGCCTCGTATTTCGTATTCATCTCGGATTAGGTACAAAAATTTCTGAAATAAGTTCAGTTCGCTTTCCTTCTTTCTGTCAAGATATTACAGGAAAGTCGGTATTTGTTCAGGGCTAGCCAAGGTGTTCACTAGGCTATGTATTATTTGGTAGATAGTAAGGATAGTAAGGAGAGCAAAACAGGAAAATGTTAAATTTGTCCATTAATAATAACTATGTCGAAACACTGTATATAAAACAAGTTGCGCATAATATAACCTTCGGCATTTTACTTTTAATGCTTTTCACTGTACCTACGGGAAATAATAACAAGCATATTCTCCATTACTATATTTTTACACACATCCAAGTACCTCCTGAAATGCTAGTCATATGGCAATGAATGTCCACAGCCTCTTTCTACTCATTTCACCGGGTCAGGAATGGAATAAATGAAGCCCCCAACTAGCGGCAAGGATGGGAATTGTGCTGGCTACCGAAGTCTAGCGCTCTCCTCCGGGGTAACGATTAATGACTGACAGAGGGAATGATATTGGAGAGCGTTCCTGGAATGAAAGATGACAGGGAAAACCGGGACACCCGGAAAAACCTGTCCCACCTCCGCTTTTTCCATATGGAGTGACCGGGATTCAAACCACGGAACGGAGTAATGAGAGGCCGGCGCGCTGCCGCCTGAGCCACGGAGGATTTGACAGTCATACGACAATAATTAGACTGTAAAATCGCATTTACAATCATGTGTCTGATGTCTTTTTGCCATATGACCCATACGAATTTAGATTTGAATTCTATCAATGGCGACCATCGTTTACATGGATATACTGTTGAGTCGCCATACTAACGAAATTACTAGTGGTAGTAAAGGCTGCAGTCGTAATAGATGTTATATACAGAGTGAACTGAAATTCGCGCGCTCAGGCGTCGCAGCGCGACTCCTCATATGCCAGCAATAAAAAAAAAGTCGCTCACAAAAGTTCGTCCTGCGAGTATATCCGGCATAAAAAGGACGTTGAAGAGTGGCAACCTGGCAACACTGTAACCAAACGTAGGGTAACCACCTCTGTCAGCACGTATCAGCCGTGCTGTACAGTTGGTGCAGTGGATAGAATTTTGGGTTAGCATGCAGGAGGCCCAGGGGTCGATCCTGGATTCAGGTGTGTGTTTTTTATTTCATAAATGTAGTCCAGGTCTATGGTATCTGGCATCTTAATTGTAAACAGCGATTGCAGCGGATCCTCTCGAAACCATTTGCACTTACATACTACGATCCTAGAAATGGACGAACAATCGTTTTCATTGGTCAGCTTTGAAAGACGCCCATTCCACGTCGTGGGCGTGAATTTATTCGCACCTCTTATCTACTAGATGCGATACTAGATGAAATAAAAAACATACGCCTCAACCCAGGATCTACCCCTGGACCTCCTACATGCTAACCCAAAACTCTATCCACTGCACCAACTGTACCGCACGACTAATATGTGCTGACAGAGATATTTACCCTACATGTGGTTACAGTGTTGCCAGATTGTCACTCTTCAACGTCCATTTTCTGCCGGATATACTCGCAGGACGAACTTTTGTGAGAGACATTTTTTATTGCTGGCATGTGAGCGAGTGCGCGAATTTCAGTTCACCATATAAATGTTAGGTTATTCAGTATGCCGAAACTAATTTAGAATAAATAAATTTATAAACAAGCTTGAAAAGTAAATATATGGTAACAGAATTCTACCTGGAAAAATATTTGAATTAATTTGTTACTTTTTCTTTTTCAGGTATATTTCGTTTACCACATGCTTTCTCTTTCAGGTAGTTTATAAATTTATTTATTCAAAATTAGTTTCAGCAGATTGAAGAACCTAGCATTTATAAATTAATTGAGTCGAAAATAAAAAGAGGTGGTTTCAGATATCACCCCCCAAAAAAGTTTTATAAGGTACAAAACCTCGTGATGTCATGGCTTGCAATGTCCTAAACTCTTCAGACCTATCAAAACTTACATTGACTGATTGTAGTTGACTGAGGTGCGCTTCGTCTCTTCTGCTGTCATTCATCTCTACTACATGGCATTACTGCTGCAATTATAAAAACTAACCTGTCAACGACAGGTGCACAAGAGCGAGTCAATGATAAGCATGCTGCAACCCTAACTAACTATGGCTTTTAATTAATACTCCATCCTAACTTATCAGGCAATCCTTACTACAGAGTTGTATTACGGGTTGCCGAACTATCCCAGCTGATTTGAATAGGTGGGCTAAAATCTAACGTGCTGCTGCACAACAGTTCGTTCTTTATCGATCAAGCCATTGTCTGAATATATCTGGGCTACGCAACACGTAGGCTATATAGCCTCAGGGATGTTCAATTATACGCTCATTGTGGGGGTGAATTGCAATAGAACTGAAGGTGGATCATTCCACAGGGTTCAGAATAAAAAAATAACTCGCACAGAACAAATCATATAAGTTCAAACTGACAACAGTCGTTCCTGGGTCATTCTTCTTGCGAGCAAGATCCTTACAAGTACCACTCAAATGTTAAATTACCATATTCAGATACCATAAAGTACTGTTATTGGTTTTATGTCACACTAATATAATGCTCTTACGGTTTTCGGGGACGTCGAGGTGCCGGAATTATGCCCCATAAAACTGCATTTACGCGCTTGTAAATCTACCAACAGGAGGCTGATATATTTGAGCACCCCAAATAGGCTACCATTAGATTGATCC
Source organism: Anabrus simplex (assembly GCF_040414725.1). Taxonomy (NCBI): domain Eukaryota; kingdom Metazoa; phylum Arthropoda; class Insecta; order Orthoptera; family Tettigoniidae; genus Anabrus; species Anabrus simplex. The sequence continues at coordinate 74,751,297 of NC_090275.1, read as the reverse complement.
AGGATCGACAACACCAACTTCGGTTCAAATAAATGATATGCGACATTATTATTATTATTATTATTATTATTATTATTATTATTATTATTATTATTATTATTATTATTATTATTATTATTATTAGACTGAGGTAATTACTGACTCTAGGAATTTGAATATCTCAATAATTAATGTACTGAGGGTAGAAAACAGGCTAAAAGACTAATTTACCGCGCACATGGCTGTCCGGTTTGGATCACATAGCTATCAGCTTGTATTCGGGAGATAGTGTGTTTGAACCCAACTGTCGGCAATGTCTCAATAACGAAATTAGTATGCATTCTAGTCCACCTCTGTTGTATGGTTGTTAAAGTGATTAGCTGCCACCCACGGAGGCCCGGGTTCGATTCCCGTCTCTGCCACGAAATTTGAAAAGTGGTACGAGGGCTGGAACGGGGTCCACTCAGCCTCGGGAGGTCAACTGAGTAGAGGTGGGTTCGATTCCCATCTCAGCCATCCTGGAAGTGGTTTTCCGTGGTTTCCCACTTCTCTTCCAGGCAAATGCCGGGATGCTACCTAACTTAAGCCCACGGCCGCTTCCTTCCCTCTTCCTTCCTTGTCTATCCCTTCCAATCCTTCCATCCCCCAGCAAAGCCCTTGTTCAGCATAGTAGGTGAAGCCGCCTGGGCGAGGTACTGGTCATACTCCCCAGTTTTATCCCCCGACCCAATGTCCCACACTCCAGGACACTGCCCTTGAGGCGGTAGAGGTGGGATCCCTCGCTGAGTCCGAGGGAAAACCAAACCTGGAGGGTAAACTGATAAAGAAAGTATGAATTCTAAACTATTACTGCCTAAAATTCTGGAGTCTCATCATTGATAACTTTTATTTTTTATTTTTTACAGCGTTATGTCCATCTATGGAGCCCGATAGAATTTATTTAGCTGATATTGATATTTCTTCTCCAAAACTCTCTTCATCTGGGGCTCCATGGCTAAATGGTTAGCGTGCTGGCCTTTGGTCAGAGGTGCCCCAGTTCCCGGCAGGGTCGGGAATTTTAACCATCATTGGTTATTTTCGCTGGCACGGAGACTACGTTTATGTGTCGTCTTCGTCACCGTTTCATCCTCATCACGACGCGCAGATTGCCTACAGACGTCAAATCAAAAGATCTGCACCTGGCGAGCCGAACATGTCCTCGGACACTCCCAGCACTAAAAGCCATACGCCATTTCATTTTTCTTCATCTGGGCACTGAAAATTTTCCTCTCTTCTTCAGTTCATGATTTATTAGTCCTGGTATTCGTTTCATCAGCAAAATTTTGGTTGTTGACCGCTCTTTTGAACTGGAGTCAACCTTGAACAATTTCCTGTTGGATGCCAATTTCTTGAAGTTTCCTATTTCTATTTCACTAACGCAGTTGCTCTTGACTTTCATTGAGAGAGCAAGATTGAGAATCCTTTTGGTGAGTCTGTAATTGTTCATTCTGAGAAAGTGGTCATAGAACTTTGATTGCCTTTTCCTGACTGTTTTGTCAATTAGGCTACAGAGCTACCTACACATACAGAACTGTGTAGAGTAATAGTTAATTCACAGAGCTTTGTAGACTGAACGTTGAAGGTCATAACAGCCTGCAATTAAGACGTATATATGTTTCTTACTCTCCAGAAAAATTGAACATATTTTCTGAACGTGTCTCATGTTTCAATACTATTGGAGTCTGATCTTTTTCTGAAGTACTGTTCGTACAGCCTCAGGAAGCACCGAGCTGGGAGGAGGTAATATGAAGTGGTGAGTGACGCAATTACACAGCCCTCTAAGTGAGTTACAAGTTAGTAGCAGACGTCTCTCAGATGCTTTCTGTAGCACTCCCTCCAACTCATTTAAGATATTCCTTCTAGTTTACGGGTTGGGAGTGGAACTCCTAATGCTGGAGGCATTACTCTGCCTTTACTAGAGATGTACTTTGTATCTATCACCGTGTCGAATCAGGTGTGAGCGGCAGAAATATATCACGAAACGTGTTTTTATTTTTTCGTAATGAGTTGCGATATTTTGGTTGATATGTCCACTTTTCATGATGTAAGGAAAATAATTCTGTACCGTGTAACTGGCCGCGCGGTTTGGGTCACGTAGCTATCAGCTTGAGTTCGGGAGAAAGCGTGTTCGAACCCCACTGTCGAGAGCCTTGAACATGGTTTTCTGTGATTTCCCATTTTCACACCAGGCAATTGCTGGAGCTGTACCATAATTAAGGCCACGGCCGCTCCGCTTACTTCCCACTCCTAGCCTTTTCCTATCCCATCGTTGCCATAAGACTTATCTGCGTCTTCGCGAAGTAGCCTACAGCACATTCAAAAAAGTAAAATAGACTAATGCGTCCGCTTCTGTGGTGTATTGGTTAGCGTGATTATCTGCCACCCCAGGAGGACCGGGTTCGATTCCCGGCTCTGCCACGAAATTTTAAAAGTGGTAGGCTACGAGAGCTGGAACAGGGTGCACTCAGCCTCGAGAGGTCAACTGAGTAGAGGCGGGTTCGATTCCCACCTCAGCCATCCTGGAAGGGATTTTCCGTGGTTTCCCACTTCTCCTCCAGGAAAATGCCGGGATGGTACCTAACTTAGGGCCACGGCCGCTTCCTTCCCTCTTCCTCGCCTGTCCCATCCAATCATCCCATCCCTCCACAAGGCCCCTGTTCAGCATAGCAGGTGAGGCCGCCTGGGCGAGGTACTGGTCATTATCCCAGTTGAATCCCCCGAAGCAGAGTCCGAAGCTCCAGGACACACACCCGGAGGCCCGGGTTCGATATCCGGCTCTGCCACGAAATTTGAAAAGTGGTACAAGGGGTGGAACGGGGTCCACTCAGCCTCGGGAGGTCAAGTGAGTAGAGGGGGTTTCGATTCCCTCCTCAGCCATCCTGGAAGTGGTTTTCCGTGGTTTCCCACTTCTCCTCCAGGAAAATACCGGGATGGTACCTAACTTCACGGCCGCTTCCTTCCCTCTTCCTTGTCTATCCCTTTCAATCCTCCCATCCTCCACCAAGGCCCCTGTTCAGCATAGCAGGTGAGGCCGCCTAGGCGAAGTACTGGTCATCCTCCCCAGTTGTATCCCCGACCCAGAGTCTGAAGCTCCAGGACACTGCCCTTGAGGCGGTAGAGGTGGGATCCCTCGCTGAGTCCGAGGGAAAAGCCAACCCTGGAGGATAAGCAGATTAAGAAGAAGAAATTAAAACTTTAAAAATATATTGTATTTACGATGCAGTATTTGTGGAGTGAAACTGAGAGGAATTTCATAGGTTTTCGCTTGAAGAATAAGTCAATTGATCGGTAAATTTTTGTTCGTTTTCTGCTAGTACGATCATGAAATCCAACACAAGCATACAATGCTGCTCAATGATAGTCGCGTACTGAAATATTAGTCCGTAACAGGCTTAATAAATTCATTTAGAAATATGGCAGATCTTACAGCTGGATTCTGTATAAATATATCAGTGGGGGGGGGGGGGGGAGGGGCTCTTGGCCCATCCCATGGATGAGTAATTGTAAAGAACAGGCATATTTGATTGAATGGAAACATGACAATGACATCATTACCTAACAAAGCAGTTCAGCATATGCCACGCCAATTTCTGCTGTGTGCACACTGGCAAAGAAAGCATTATTGAAGTGATAAATTGTTTGAATTGAACGGAATAACTTCGTGACAAGAAAGAATAAACTCAATACTTCCAATTTCAGTCATTAAAAAATCGCCAAAATATAGATTTTTATCTCCGGAGTGTCGCCTTAAATAGTCAAAGTGAACATCGCTATGATGTCGCAAAAGTATAAGGAAGTGTTTAAATAATTGCTACAATTTGGAAGGACATACGGTCTATTTTCGAAGAAAATTCTTAAATTCAAGCAGGCCAGAATATCTTAGCACAAAGATATTGAATAATCTTTACTTAGATGTCTTAACCGACAGACTGATATGAAGTCCACAATAATAAGCGTTACGTTGTTGTGAGCAATTCTCAAATACGAAACCAACAAAAATCAACATTGGACGTTATATGTCGTACTAAGCGATTATTTTTAAATAGTCTTCATATAGGATTTAGACGGGACCGTCATATTTCGCCGTTATATCCAATATGTCGTTAAAAGCGATGTCGCTATAAACGGTTTCGACTCTAGAGGTCTACTGTAGTGGTAAGCAGCCCGCTCAAGGAAATTAAAAAATCTCCATATTTCTACAGTCCTGACGGGCCTTGGCTTACCAAGCGACCACTGCTCATCCCGAAGACCTGAAGATTACCAGGTGATGCGTGGTCAGCGTAACGAATCCTCTCGGCTTTCTAAACAGGGGTCGCTATCTTACCACCAAATAGTTTCTCCATTCTTCTAACGCAGGATGAGTAAACCTCCAATCATCCCTCGCATCCAGGTAAAAATCCATGACCGAGCGAGTGATTGCGCGGTTTGAGCAACGTAGCTGTCAGTTTGCATTCAGGAGATAGTGGGTTCGATCCCCACTGCCGGCAGCCCTGAAGATGGTTTCTGTAGTTTCCCACTTTCACACCAGGTAAATTCTGCCTTGGGCTGTACCTTCATTAAGTCCACGGTCGCTTCTTACTCACTTCTAGGACTATGGTATTACATCGTCGCAGTGAGAACTATCTGTGTCACTGCGTTGTAAAAAATAATTCGGCGAGTTCTAAAGATGGTCAGATAACTTCTCGCTGCCTCACCCTGTATTTGACAGGTAAGCTTACTGTTAACCTTACGGGTATTACTGCGCCTCGCCAATCCCATACTGTAAAAAAAAATGGAACAGAAATGTTTTTAAAATACGTACGAAGTGGATCGAAAATGTATGCACAACATTTATTTCATGAAATTCGTCATACAAAATGAAAGGGGATGTTACTCTGCGGTCATATGGGATAGCAAAGGATCGTATTCTGAAGACGCACTTGAAAACTATTTTTACTTTTTGGACATACTGTAGATACAGTGGTGATACGCTGTAACACACAGCAGTACTTTCATGTAAGGTAATACAACAGTTAATAACACGCCCCGCTGTACAGTGGCTTGCTTCTGTAAGCTGCGAGTCACTCCAGTAGCAAGGTCAAGCGACCTGTTGTGACAAACACAACACAGTAGTAGAATGAGTCACAACAAGCTCACGAATTGGTTAACAAGCACTCGCCACACGTACGACGTAAAGCAAAATGGAAAACACTGAGAGGACGTTGAGATCTGTACCATATTGTAGCAAATAGACTTCTTAAACAACCATCACGCTTTCGCTATAGCATTCCATTACACTCTGTATTTAATGACTAGGATTATAAAAATACGCACGTAAAGCTACATATGTGTGCCATTCTTTTTCAACATAAGAACCAAATACCTCGAGACATATATCTCCCATCGTGATACCCAGTTGAATATGTTTCATTCAAAGCACTATTTCCCCGGGAGAAAAACCACGAAATTCTTCAATGGTACGAAGAGGTAAAATACAGACCATCCAAGGTCCGAACTTTATGGTGGGTGATTGAGTGATACTCTCAACTTTTACAAGTTCTCTCTATTTTTGTTTTATTTTCACGTCTTCGGGCCACTGAATACATTCTTAGGGGGGCAAAGTTTCGGTCCAGATGAAGTGAGATCTGCCGTGTGCAGGTGACTCTACTACCAGGGAACGAAGTTCCACGAACGAGGCACATCTAGCCTGGGAGAAATCCCTCGATAGACTTAAATCAATATGCTTAAACGTAGGCAAAACGTATAGTTCTCTGTGTATATATTTTTGCATTTCCTATAGTCTAAGTATATTTCATATTTCGTAAAAAAGTATGAGTTCCTTTTTGACTCTCCCGCGTATTATTTTCAAAGAAAGGACAAAGAGTTCTTTTCTTGGTACTTTCCGCAACTTGATATGGTTTTGCCTCTATCTGACTGCCGCATGCCCTTCCTGACGCTGCCCCCATGCGGAGGTATATATTTACTATTATGTGTAACTATCTGTGGAAGAATATCAGTACGAATATGACTACCAGAAGAATGAATTACATGCAATTAAAATCTCCATCCCAGACAGGAATAGAACCCGAGACACCCTGAAACGAAAGCCTGTACGCTGAAAATTCAGCGAAGGAGCCGGACCCTGCTAACAAAGAGTTTAACATTAAAAACATGACGAAATTTGCAAACGATTCAAATTTTGAACACATATGCCTTAACTTTAGAATATTTTATCTGAATTTTGTCTCCCCTATTCGCAACTTTCAACAATCGATGAACGCACGGAATGATGGGGAATGGTGAGAGTAAAATTATTTCTTTGTCTGCTCAGCGACCGTGTGGACATGTATAGCCTGTGAATTATGCAACCCCTTGAAAGCTTTTGCTTGCCTGGTAGCATAGCACTCTCAGGATATCACACACACGTCACATCGGCTATTCTTGACGTACACAACGCAGTGTCGCCTCTTAAATGTCGATTTCCACTTCACGACTTTCACCCGTCAACCTCACCAAGAACTCTTCCTCAGTCATGTGACCTTTTTTACCCTGTTAGTCGTCAAAACTGTAGATTTATTTATTCACTTAGCGTATGGCATTGTACATGAAAAACTGTAGAACTGGTGACGTAAGTGACGTAAGATGCCTACTTAGAAACTAGTATTAGTGCCAACATTCCAAGAAAAGAACTTTTGGAAAGTAATAAGTTGATTTCCTCCTTCACTCAGCTCTTTGCTTATGCATCCTTCTTACTATCTTTTCATTCATTCGTTTTTATCCACTTATTCATAAGTTGTTGTTCTTTCTACCATTCTAGCATGCTATCTCCAGTCTATTATTCTGTTCTTCATTTATATACTCCTTGTTCCTTTCTATTTCTTTCTTCCTTCCTTCCTTCCTTCCTTCCTTCCTTCCTTCCTTCCTTCCTTCCTTGTTACTGTTACGATCTTTCAACATGTCTTCTTTTCTTCTCTTTCTTCCTCTCTGCCAGTGATAGAATACTGTATAAGGAGACACGCTAACAGTACCAGAGAGGCCGTTCCATTTTTCTTCGGAAACTTCAGCAAATGGTTTGGATTATGGAAGGATTTCCGAATACTCTAAGACAGTGGTATTCAAACGATTTCGTTGGCGTACCCACAAAATCCAATTGTTTCACATTCGTACCTCCGATGTACAAGTATATTGCGATTATACCAGAAATAACAAATGATTTCTTTCTGGATGCAAAATAATATTAACTATAATCAACATCAAACCACGGTCGCTGTAGAAAGGAAACCTCATAACTTCTTCGAAGTAAAGTTTACAGAATAAGTCCAAAAAATGAGCGGTCAGCAATGGCCGGGGTAACTGTTCCTGGCATTTTCATTGCTTAATGATAGCCTGATTATTCGACCATTGGATTCTTCTGTGCCCTTCTCAGGCAACGCGGCAAGCCTTCACAAGACACATTGAGATACGTGCTTTCCTCGTATGTGGAATTACTAGGTTATCATTGCCTACCAACGATATATATATAGGAGTATAATTATTAATGCAACAATTATTATTGTACTATACCAGGCGGCTCGCGAGTGCCGTACTTTCTACTCATAAATGCCCCGCATGCATAAATGATGAGTGGGATGTCTACCAACTGATTTTCACAGGGGCACTACTGCCAGAGAGCAGGTTACGTCAGAATATGAAGAGATAACAACCGGACGGTCGCTCGCAGCATATTACTCAGCGCTACCGGTCTAATGCACTCCTTGCATTAGTAAACCTCGTTTTCCACAGCATAGTTCTATTCTGGTGTATGGTACAGTAGCACTACATTTGCTGTCTGCATATCGGCAATGGCTAGTGTGTTCGGCAACGACGAATACACAGACATCATTTTAATCTGGACAACCTGGTCGGAATGCAGCCGAAGCTCCAAAAAGACGTCTGCCTTCTACACACGTGTTTCGCAGAACAGTATTAGTTTTTGTTTCATACAAACAACTCTTTTATAGAGTGGAATGCCTACACGTGTATAAATTAATACGTTACTAAATGTTCTTTTCTGCATCTTTGGCGTATTTACAAACAGTAGCGGCGATTAGCTATTTGTACAAGCCTTGTTGACTTATCTGCTAATTCTTTCCTTTATTTTCTTTAATTATTAACATAATTATTAGCGGACATACGTATAAAATGCCGTTCGTCGCGGCTAACCAGTAGCGCTGAGTAACATGCTGCGAGCGACCGTCCGGTTGTTATCTCTTCGTATTCTGACGTAACCTGCCTGATGGCAGAAGTGTCCCTGTTAAAATTAGTTGGTAGACATCCCACTCATCATTTGTGCATGCGGTACATTTATAAGTAAAAAGCACGGCGCTCGCGAGCAACCTGGTATATATAGGAGTATAATTGTTAATGCAACAATTACTATTGTACTATATACTGCACCCTTGCAATGGCATATGGGTGCAATACACTGCCATTGAAGAAAATAAAGTGATGGATTTCAAAAAAATGAGAAAAGAGGAATACAGCATGAGTAAGCATTTTTTACTTACATAGTCAATGGAATGTACAAACTGACACATATTTTAGAAAGAATAGTTCGGAAAGTGGACTCTGTGTGGTGGTAGACAAAAACACTAAATCAAAACAAGATTATATTGAAAATGAGCAGACTCAACTCTTTTCTGAACTGCTCACTGAAAACAGTTAGACAGATAGATAGATAGATAGATAGATAGATAGATAGATAGATAGATAGATAGATAAATAGATAGATAGATAGATAGATACAATACAATAGATTTATTTTGTCTGGCAAGATTAAGGCCATTAGGCCCCCTCTTCCATCTAACCAGAAAATACAGTTTTTATATGTGCAAAATTGAAATAAGTACACTTACAACTGAACCATCTTGCAACTACTAAACAATACAATATTATGATAAAAAAGGAAAAAATAGGAGAATGATGATGATGATGATGATGATGATGAAGATGATTATTTACACAATTATGACATGATTAGCTAATTTATATTATCCTTGGTAATAACAGTGGGATTATGTAAAGTCTATAGTTTGAGGAAGGCTAAATCTACAATATCTCCATAGCATTACTTAGTAGGTAGCGGTGACAAAGTTGCCTAAAACTAGCAGGTGAGGCTCCTCTGACAGAGACGGGTAATGCATTCCATTGTCGTACCGAAGAAATAACAAATGAGTTTGTGTATCGTGTGGCGCGGTGAGGTGGAATAGATAAGAGTGTATCAGATTTTGACCGTGTTCCAAAACTGTGATTGGATGAGAGGTGGTGAAATTGACTGTACAACTAGGGAGGTGAGCATGAGGAGAGTATTCGACGAAGAAGGCATAAAGCATGAAGATTACGGCGCTGTTTGAATTTTAGCCAACCGAGTTCATCGTAGGCAGGTGTAACATGGTCAAAGTAACGTAGGTCACATATACAGCGAACACAGGCGTTTTGCGCGCGTTGTAGTTTGTCGTTAAGAGTAGTAGTCAGGTCGTTGTACACGGCGTCACAGTAGTCGAAGTGAGGCAATACCAGAGTGCAAATAAGGCGTTCTTTTAATATTCGAGAAAATATGTTGCGGAATCTTCTAAGTGAGTTAAGTGTCGCAAATACTTTCCTGGAGATGATGGTAACCTGCTGCTTCCAAGAAAGATGTTCGTCTATCATAACGCCGAGATCTTTGACAGATTCACTGAAATCAATGGGTGAATTTTGTAGGTAGAGTTTTGGTAAAGTGAATTTGCTTATAGTTTTTGAACAAAGCCGAGGATGTGAAATTATTATAGCTTGAGATTTTACGTTATTTAATCTAAGTCCATGCATGTCAGTCCAGTTACAGATTTCTTGTAAGTCTCTATTGAGTAACATGTTGCGAGCGACCGTCCGGTTGTTATCTCTTCGTATTCTGATAGATAGAAAGGTAGATAGATAGATTTATTAATCACCAACAGGCTATTCCAAATTACAGATAGTGTACTACACCTATAATCCTTTTCCTACAACTAACTTATTATTTACAAATAATCAAAAACTATAATGTTCAAAAATTAACATCTTACAGTACTTCATAGGGATCTATCATTTTGCCATATGTAATACTGCCTTTCTAATTGTCTTTATATCGGAAGAGAAGTTTCCCCAACACTGTCCAGTGTCCGCAGTGACTGTATTAACCACGATCTCCGATGGTGTTCAGTTCCACACTTGATCTCATGAAAGTTGACTCTGTGTCTTTTCGTTCCAGAACATGAAGTGGTAGCTACAGACAATCTATTCTATTTGTTATTAATTTTATTGTGAACACTGCGTTGGCACATTTGCGACGCAACAGTAAATTCTCCATTTGCAGCTGCTGGCAAAAATCGTCGTATAATGAAGACGTCATCTTATTTCCGAAACCCCTGTAACTAACCCACTTCATAAATTTTACCTGCACTCCCTCTAGTGAGTCTATTAAATATTTTTGGGATTGTATCGAGATTTCGGTATCATATTCTAACCATGATCTAATATAGGTAATATATAGAGTTTTCACAATTCGAAGAGAAACAAACCCCAGTAATTTCTCTTAAGAAAATCCAAAAACCTAAGCCATTTCCTCGTTATATAATCAATATGGTACTGGAAGGATAGGCCATTTGTATTGCTTAATATGATACCTAAATCATTGATCATATTTACGCGGTTTAAATATACGTATACCACCGTTGAAAGAATAATTATCCTCGACCGGGAGACTTCTTACGAGTGAAGCTGATTACATTGTACTTCGAATCATTGACTTGCAACATCCACTTCTTACACCACTCACTCATCCGAAGGGCATCTGATTCTGAAGCTACGATAAAATTGCGTATCCCTTGAGACGACCCCGCGTACCGTTAGTGGTACGCGCACCACATTTTGAAACCACTGCTCTAAGGGACTCTATGGGAATACTGAGACGCCACTCCTTTGTGCTGTAATATTATCAATCATACAGTGTGCCGATTACCCAAATAATACGATGGTTTACATCAACTTCTCAGGAAACCTTATTAGACAAACTCTCAAAATAAGAAGAATAAGAAGAAAACGAAGGAAAGGAAGAAAGAAAAAGAAATACAGAAAGAAAGAAAGAAAAGGTCTTGATAAAGGTCTTAGGGCCCGAAAAAGGAAAGGATAGTACATGGAGGAAGAGGAGAAATGAAGATCTGTACAGACAGAAAGAGAAGATCGCGGACACCGTTCGTAAGAGGAGACGGAAGTTTTATGGACACCTCACAATAATGAACGCGAGTCGACTGACAAAGGAAGTCTTTAACTACATCATCAAAGTAAAATCAACTACTAAATTAAAATGGAAATGAAAATCCACAGCCTGTTTCCAGTCATCTGACCGAATCAGGAATGGAATGAATGAAGCCTCCATCTAACGGCGAGGATAGGAAATGTGCCGGCTGCCGAAGCCTGTCGCACTTTTCTGGGGCAATCATAAATGACTGACAGATGAAATGAAATGTTTATGGAGAGTGCTGCTGGAATGAAAGTTGACAGGGAAAACCGGAGTACCCGGAGAAAAACTTGTCCCGCTTCCGCTTTGTCCAGCACAAATCTCACAGTGAGTGACCGGGATTTGGACCACAATGTCCAGCGGTGAGAGGCCGGCGCAGTTCCGCCTGAGCCACGGAGGCTTCAGCTACTAAATGGATAGAGGAAACAAGAAAGGACATGAAGGAAGTTGGCATCAGTCCAAAAGATATCTCTAACAGAGATATGTTTCGAGCTAAAATCTATAAAATCGAGGGATTTCAGGAAAAGCAAAATGAAAAGTGAAAGGACATAATTACGGTCAGAGGAGAGGAAGATGAACCGTAGTGAAATGTTATTGTTTTTTTTTTGCTACTTGCTTTACGTCGCACCGACACAGATAGGTCTTCTGGCGACGATGGGACAAGGAAGGGCTAGAAGTGGGAAGGAAGCGGCCGTGGCCTTAATTAAGGTACAGCCCCAGCATTTGCCTGGTGTGAAAATGGGAAACCACAGTAAACCATTTTCAGGGCTGCCGATAGTGGGGTTCGAACCTACTATCTCCCGAATACTGGATACTGGCCGCACTTAAGCGACTGCAGCTATCGAGCTCGGTCACAGTGAAATGATGAAGAAGTTCTGTGAGAAGGAAAAAAGGACTAACCAGCGAGTTAATTGATTACCGTGGTCCAAAATAGGCCAAAATCGAAGAAGAAAGAAGTAGAAGAAAAATAAGGAAGACAAACGCAATGGTTCAATATCGTGGCTCTTAGTCGGCTTATACAAAATGATAATAATAAATTAGGAGTGCTGAAAAAAAAATTATACGCAAAATACTCGGTCTGCTAAGAACTACAGAACTCTGGAAATCAAGAAGTAATGATGAGACATATTCGAACACAGAAGACACAACAGAAACAATACGGAAGAGGCGATTGACACTTTTTGGACGTTTATATATTACATAATGGATGAAAACAGGTTAACCAAACAGATCTTCACATGTCTTTGGAGGAAGAAATCAACAACAACCTGGATTAATGAAGTGGAGAAAGATTTGGAAACAAACAATATAGGACTTTTTTTCCTATTTGATTTACGTCGCACCGACACAGAGAGGTCTTATGGCGACGATGGGATAGGAAAGGTCTAGCAATGGGAAGGAAGCGGTACAACCCCAGCATTTGCCTGGTATGAAAATCTAAAAACCATCTTCAGGGCTGCCAACACAGGAGTTTAACCCACTATCTCCCGGATGCAAGCGCCCCTAACCGCACGGAAAACTCGCGCGGTGAAACAATATAGGAGAAGAGGAAGAAAATCAAATCAAAATCTCTTTATTTGCAAATGAGGTGTCAACCTCGGTGGTAAATGGTACACTAAAATACATTATTGTCAAGCACTAAATTTTAAATTAACAAGAGAAGAAAATTTTTCTAGAATACAGTATTATACAATTTACGCTAACATTTTTTTCTATTAAACACACACCTCATCCTTAATAAATTTATATTGTTTACAAAATATAGTCTTATAAGCATAGTCAACTCATATACTGTATGTGATACAACTGGTATCAGATTAAAATTTACATTGTATTTATTTATTTATTTTTTACCCATTTTGGAACCTAAGTAACACAACGACGTGCTGCGTCTTAACCAGAGCCCCTTTTGCCACCACTTTTCAGAGTTCCTGAAGGGCCTTCACAGCTACCGTAGCGGTCCCAGGGCCCTCGAAGTCCCCACTGTACTTCACCCCTACAGGCAGTCCCCTACTTTCACTGTCCAAACTCCTTAGACCAGGGGATGGAATTAATTTATTCACACACATTTTTTTATTTACAACAACCTGCACTGGTCGAATGCCCTCTAACATTTGATTTATTTTCTCTGTTGCTGTTTATTCTCCTCTTGAATATCTGTACATATTTTGGAAAAGGATCAAACACTTCCCCTGGTAAACTGTTCCACTCCTTCACGCCCTTCCCAATGAATGAAAATTTACCCCAATCGCTTCTGCTAAAATTCCTTCTAATTTTATACTTGTGGTCAGTCCTGCCGATATAATTATTTTCCAACTGAAGCCTCTCACGGATATCTCCCCAGAGAGAGAGAGAGAGAGAGAGAGAGAGAGAGAGACGTTTACAAAGAAAAAGTGTTAAAAATGGAAGGATTCCAGGGTAGGAATGGAAACAAATCAGGCTCAAAATTGTTCGTGGAGAGGAAAAGGCTACATAGTGAGAAGATGAAAGAGTATTGGAGGAAGAAGAAGGAACGACAATGAATCATTGAAATTGGCACATGATGTCTAGAAGACCTTAACGTACGTACGTTGACTGCTCAGCCCGGAGAATGGCTTGGACCTCAACAGCTTCGCCATCACCCGTCATAGATGGCCCATGCGTCACTGAAGAGACGTGTTAGGGAAATTAATTTGAAGTGATTTTGAAATGTCTTAACGAATCATATGATTCTGGTTAAGAAAATAGTGATTTCGTTGTTGCGAATTACAGCGAATTAAAGCGATAAGGCCGTTTTAGAGCTAAATGTAATTATTTTGCGATAAGTTCGAAACTGCAGAGAAACTGATCGAAACTAATCGAAACTCATAAAAAATAACGAGCTTGAAATTGTGTTCCAACATCACGTGTGTGAAGGGAAACGGAATTTCTCAGTTCGACAGACATACCTATTCGACGTAATATTCTAGGGAACCCATTAATAATAATTTCGTGCGGTTATTGCTTGCCTGATGCAGGCCTTGTGAAGCAGACCCTCCGAAGAGGGTGCGTGGCATCTGCCTTATATACGAATCCGCTAGTTATTGTGATGGAGAACAGTATTGTGTAGTGTATGAGTTTCAGGTAAACAGTACAAACACCCAACTCCGAGCAGAGGAAGTAATTATTATTTAATGCTAAAATCTCCGTTCCGGCCGAGAATCGAACCGGTGCCCTCTGAACCCAACGCTACCAAGCTGACAATTCAGCCAAGGAGCCGGGCAATATCTTAATAGTATGGCTATATAGGGTGAAAGCCATGGCCATATGGGGTGAAAGGGTAGTTTATTAAGTAATCTTGATTAGGCTAGACCAGGACATCTCAGGGTGCATGCACCAGTGCATTGTGCGGCCCAAGATGTATAAGACGACTGCAGAGTGATGATCCCCCACTCCTCGATTTTGAGCAATAGTTCTGTCTCTCTCTTTCCTTACGCCTGTCTCTCTCGCTCCCCTGTTTCCTCCTTCCTTACTTGTTCTGCAACGCTCTACCATCCGAGCAGAGTTGAGCCGACGTAAGCTGAGCTTAGGCGAGTCGCCCCGAGACAAAACGCTGGTCCGAACCGAGCCGAGTCGGACCGATACACGGTGCACAGAACCTCTGCGCCTCGGTTTGCGCGCGTGAGATTTTGAGCGTTTGAGAGGCCCTGGGCTAGACTATATTATAGTCCTAATGAAGATTAGGTAAGGAATGATGAGTGATTATCTATATTGTTTCTATTCATATATCCATCTTTCACATTAAATAATACACAAATCACACGAACGAAACTTTTATACATAATTTTAGCAAATGATTGAAGCGAAATGCAAGCGGCGCGGTAAGACCTATTTCGCGAAATAACGCGAAATGTTGTTCCCTTTTCGCGAAAACGTACATATATTAATGCAAAAAAAAATCATGCCTCTAACTCTCAAATGCGAGGGTTTGTACTTGAATAGTGGCAACTATTTAATTACAACAGATACAAAAGAGACGTGTGTTACCAAGTTTACTGTCCTTCAAAGTAATCACCAGCATTATGTACAACCCGTGGCCAGCGATGTGTAAGTCGTAGGATAACCTTTAGCAGCGCCTGTTGTGTTGATAGTACGAATAGAATGGTCTACTGCCTGACGAATCTCTGGAACAGTTCTGAAGAGAATGCAGCTGAATGTGCCAGAGGTCGTACAGCATGACAGTGTCGTCAAGGTCTTCAAGATACTTGCGGGTAATCCTCACGGTGGGAAAAAAGCCTTCAACGAGGGACGCCAAAATGTGGCGGACATGCGTCGGTCCTAGTGTCAGTGAAGAAGTTACTGCGTAACTGGACAGTGATCTATGGCAAACGATTCATGAGCTGGCCCGGATTAAATCATACGACTATACTTCACATTCTGAAGGAACTCCTGGGCATGAGAAAAATCCTTGAAGTCTTTTACAAACCGCGCCACTGTTCTGTAAGGCAGCTGTAAAACTGAACAAAGTGTGACATTCAGTTTGTGAAGAAGTTTTTTATTTCTTACGAATAAGCGCTGTCTGAAAGTATATGTCTGTCCTTGCAGTTTGTTCATTTGATACGTCATTTTTTGTACAACATTCAGTTGGATAGATTCTAAGACAGTATCATTTGAGGCATTGGCAAGGGAAAAGTAGGAAGTCATAAAATGTGAATTTTACAGGAGAAGAAAAAAATAGTTTTCCCAACATTCTGAAGCAATGTTACTGAAAATAAATCGTTTAAAATCAAGGAGTAATCCATTTATCACTTTAACACACAAAATTATGCTAATTATGATTCAGGCACAAATTGTGCGATAAAATACGTTGTACCGAGCTCGATAGCCGCAGTCGCTTAAGTGCGGCCAGTATTCGGGAGATAGTAGATTCGAATTCCACTGTCGGCAGCCCTGAAGATGGTTTTTCGTGGTTTTCCATTTTCACACCAGGCAAATGCTGGGGCTGTACCTTAATTAAGGCCACGGCCGTTTCCTTCCCAGTCCTAGCCCTTTCCTGTCCCATCGTCTCCATAAGACATATCTGTGTCGGTGCGACGTAAAGCCAATAGCAATATATATATATACGTTGTGAAAAATCACTGTCTAATCAGTTTGTCAGCTGACATGTGTGTTTGCAGCGGAAGTTTCACGATAAAACAAATGATATTCTTCATCCAAGAAATCACCACAGGAAATAAGTCTTCCTTTTTCTGTTCGCTGATGGTAAGTTTCCTTCCAAGTGGTTGTAAGTTCTGTATGGTGTCGATCTCGTGAGGGGACCGTCCTCTTTTGAGGATGCTGTGCTTCTTCCACGGTTCTAAGTCGTTGACTGATTGCCTTGTCTTGACTGAGGGAAGTTCGGCTCTTGAAATCCGTATTCAGCTCACAGTGCTAATATTAAGGCGTTGAATATTTAAATATCTCTTGCTTACCAAAGTGAAGTCACAAAAATCTCCAGGCGTTTTTATGATTGCATGAAACGGTCGAAAATGTTTAGCCTTTCTGATTATTTCCGCATCTTCTTCTGGAAACGTTATTGGCCACACCTAATATCTATTCCTGAAAACAAAGAACTTTTTTGCTAGCGGCTTTACGTTGCACCGACACAGATAGATCTTATGGCGACGATGGGATAGGAAAAGCCTCGAATTTGGAAGGAAGCGGCCGTGGCCTTAAATAAGGTACAGCCCCAGCATTTGCCTGGTGTGAAAATGGGAAACCACGGAAAACCACCTTCAGCGCTGCCGACAGTGGGATTCGAATCCACTATCTCCTGGATGCAAGCTCACAGCCGCGCGCCCGTAACCGCACGGCCAACTCGCTCGGTAAACCAAGAATTAGTATGCACGTCATGTTAAGGTGCTGGCAATAATGACTTACCATTTTGAATGGAATAGGTTTCGGAGGCATTCTGGCAACTGAAATATTAGTATGACGTACTATAATAGGTACAAAAAAAAGTTTAAACGGAGTTGACTGTCAAAAAGTTTATACCTAATTCCACCAGAGGCGAGGGCTGACTTAATTGTGGTATGTGGCAAAAATTCAACCCATGCCGGTAAGAAAAGCCAGCGAGTTGAACTATGTATTAGTTATTATTTAGCAAAGCAAAGTCACCTCCGTACAGGCCATGAAGGCCCTTGGAGGACTGGAAGGCTTTCACCACTGTTAACCTCGGCACGTGATGGGGTAGAGTGGTTAGCTCTACGCCCGGCCGCCTTTGCCCCCAGGAATTAACCTGGTACTCTTTTTTGGTGTGAACCTCAGGGCCATATTAACCTCCGGAAGTGGAAATCTCGTTTCTTAAATTTTACGACTTCCTGACGGGGATTCGAACCCACGTCCTTCCGGGCGAACCGAGCACGCCTTTACCGCCTCAGCCAGGCAGCCTCTATTACTTAGTATTTATGGCGAGGATATATGTTTCGTGTAGCAAGATCACAAGTGAGAAAATCAGTAGAGAAAGGAGGACTGGGTCTCATAGCAGTCGGTGAAAAATGCCAAGCGCTTTTAATGCAGGAGTTAATGATTACTAGAGCCCGGAATTTTACGCATTAATAGGTTAGAATGCAAACTTACTAAAGCGAGAAGCAAGTATAGTCTACCTTCACAAAGATTATGCTATGGGGTTTGCATAAACAGTAGGGGTACGGCCCATCAGACCTCCTATAATTTATGTTACTCTTTCTACATTATGGAAGAGCGGGTGGCCGACATTTCCTACTAACCAAATTAGTTTGCAATCTAACCTATTAGCGCATGAAAATCCGGGCTTTAATGATTACAAAGACGGGAGTAGGAATTGCTCATCGTACTTATTTTTGGAATATAAGTCAGCAAAACCCAAAGTATTCAGTGCCGACACGATGTTTTAGAAGAGCGCTGCAAGCGATAAATACGATAAGAGGGACAGGAAACAACGTACCTCCTGCAAAATAAATATACAATCATCTAGTAGAGAAGAACGAAACACAACCCACAACATACAACGGAGAAGTAGCCAAGCAGCAAAATGGAAAGAAATCTGGAGAAATTTCAAAGATCCTCATATACCAACTGACTGGAAAGTAGCAGCATATAAAGCTATAAACGAAATTATTCCAATGGAAGATAAAAGAAAATTCCTTCACAACATCACCCAGTCCCCACTCTGTAAAAAATATGTGGATGTGGACACCGAGAGGGATGAACTTACTACCTGTGGAAGTGTCAAATTTATCTGGAAATGGTTTTGTTCTGTGCTGAGACAGACGACACGATCAGCTAATCCTAATGCAGCTTGCAGAGGAGATTTAGAGCTAGAGTTTGGTACGCAGCACTTGAAATTCGCGCAAACTTGGCTTGTCATGGGGTATCTCTATTATGTCCAGAACAACGAACAGTGCTCCCTGAACACATTCATCCGGCTTCTAAAAATATCCCAAACAAAAATGATTGAAACGTGTGCGACCGACACAGAAACATCACGTTAAGGAACTCAAGAGTGTTTCATTATAACAGTCGAATGGTCGTGCAGTGTTTTTCACGCAATGTGTTTTGTGCCAATGTTTTTTTTTTCCTTTTTCTATTTTTTTCTCAGTTGAAATGACAATTTTCTAGAACAATAGGATACGAGAAAAAATGTAAATTTTTTGTTTATTTTGTTTTTCAAGGACAGAAGGACATGTGACAAGTGACCATTATACTCTAATAACTGATGGAGTGATTTGCTTGTTGTGTTACTCTTGTATCCTGTCGTAAGAGGCGACTAAAAGGGGCCCCAGTGGCTCTGAACTTTGGAGCGTGGGTTGGCGACCACGGGGCCCTCAGCTGAGTCCTGGCATTGCTTCCACTTACTTGTGCCAGGCTCCTCACTTTCATCTATCCTATCCGACCTCCCTTGGTCAACTCTTGATCCTTTCTGACCCCGACGCTTTTAGGTTTGTGAGGGCTAGGGAGTCTTTCATTTTCACGCCCTTCGTGGCCCTTGTCTTTCTTTGGCCGATATCTTCATTTTTCGAAGTGTCGGATCCCTTCCATTTTTTCCTCTGATTAGTGTTGTATAGAGGATGGTTGCCTAGTTGTACTTCCTCTTAAAACAATAATCACCACCACCACCACCTCATGGACTTAACACAGATTCCGTCTTGCGCCAATTGTAGAAACTAATCTTCTGTATCAGTTGCCTTGCTCCCCTTTCCAGGTCAAGGTATCATTTGTATTCGATAAAATAGATAGACCACATCAGGGGCGTATATAAGGGGGGGGCCCAGGGGGCCTGCCCCTCCCCCCAGAAAGATGTATAAGCCTTGAAGAACCGGACCAAAATGATGGGAATTTTCGATCGTTGTTGAGATACCGAGCCAACAGTTAGCAGTTTATGTGCCAAACCTGGACGATTTTTGTAACTCACTAAAAGAACGCTTTGAATCTCACAAGGAAATAGTTGCATCCTTACAAAACATCCTTCCACAATTGTGTATCGTAACAGATTTCGGTTCACTGGAGGCTGCTTTTAGTTTCTACGAAGGAGATCTGTCACATAAAGAGATTGTGCAAAGTGAGTTTATGTTGTGGAAAGAAAAGTGGAGTCAGGAAAATCCTTCAAATCTTCCCAAAATGGCTGTAAGTTCTCTAGAAAAATGTGACAAGACTTTCTTCCCCAACATTTATACCCTTCTCAAATTACTCGCCGTTCTTCCTGTTTCCATCGCAAACGTAGAAAGAACTTTCTCTAGCCTAAGGAGACTGAAGACTTACTTAAGGAACAGCACATCTGAAAGTAGGCTTAACGGGCTTGCTTTACTCTCTATCCACAGAGACATTATAGTTAGTGATGAAGAAGTTCTTGATAAGTTTGCAAGTGTACCAAGAAACCTGGACTTCGTTTAGTAACCATTAGTATACTGTATGTATGTATGTGTGTATGTATGTATGTATGTATGTATGTATGTATGTATGTATGTATGTATGTATGTATGTATGCATGCATGCATGTATGTATGTATGTATGTATGTATGTATGTATGTATGTATGTATGTATGTATGTATGTATGTATGTATGTATGTATGTATCAGCCCAAATCAATGTTTCCTTTTTCCTTTCTAAAGTGTTTGAAATCAACTGACCTCTTAAAATTACTTAACCTAACCTTACATCAATCTTGCCCCCCCCCCCAAAAAAAAATATATTCTATATTCGCCACTGTATGTATGTATGTATCAGCCCAAATCAATGTTTCCTTTTTCCTTTCTAAAGTGTTTGAAATCGACTGACCTCTTAAAATTACTTAACCTAACCTTACATCAATCTTGCCCCCCCCCCAAAAAAATATATTCTATATTCGCCACTGTATGTATGTATGTATCAGCCCAAATCAATGTTTCCTTTTTCCTTTCTAAAGTGTTTGAAATCGACTGACCTCTTAAAATTACTTAACCTAACCTTACATCAATCTTGCCCCCCCCCCCCAAAAAAAAATATATTCTATATTCGCCACTGGACCACATTGAAATGTTCTTGTCTCGATGTGACCCGCTGTGCTCTCTTGAGTAGGTTATATAATTTGAGTTTGACACCCCTGGGCAGACAAATATAAAACTGACAATTGCTGCAAGTTATTACGAAACATCTCTATTTGCTGTTTGCTTTGAAGTTATAGGAATAAACCAGTAACATACGACGTTCCATTCTCCATTGTATGTTCTATTACAATAAAGTCTCTGAGACGTAGTTCAGGGTATGTTTCTTTTTATTGTCTGTATACGAGCATTTTTGTAGTCTGTGGCTGTGTATGGTAAGATGTGAAATTGGTTGAAGGAGGCCATGACCGGCAAGATGGCCGACTGAGATCGATGTGGGATGTCCCTCCCGCAGGCTGGCAGCAGGGATATTAATGGTCCTGGCTAGGTATCGACCAGACTGAGAGAACGAAGGCTTTACCTCGCGGACAACAGCTCTCAGATTGATTCCACTCCCCCGGCCAATCTCTTCTTCTGCATACTAAAATTACACGTGGAGACAAAAGAAATCGCATTATATGGAGACAGGTGTGGGCGGACGGATTTAGAACAAGAGCATAATGGGTTCATGCCTATTATCACACACGAAGAATAGGAATAATGTTCAATAAGAACATTTTTATTCCGATAAACTGTTATAAGGATATCTTGTAATAATAATAATAATAATACGTAGAACTACAGAAAGCCACCCTCCTGAGCACTTGCCACATTGTGAGAAAGTTCCTAGGAACGACTTTTCCTCTGACTCACGCCAAACAGCATGAAGTTCCAGGCCGCAGTTCCAGTAATACTGAAGAACAGATTCCCAAAACGGGGACATAAGAAGTCTGAAGTTGTTTGTATTTATTGTATAAATGTATATGTTGTAATTATTTCTGTTGTAAATATTTGTAGATATATGTACCTGTAGTTTCATAATTAGAGCACGGAATTTTATGCACTAATAGGTTAGAATGCTAACTTACTGAAGCGAGAAGCAACTATAGTCTACCTTCACAACGATTATGCTATGGGGTTTGCATAAACATTAGGGGTACGTCCCATCAGAACCTCTATAATTTTTGTTACTCTTTCTACATTATGGAAGAGCGGGTGGCCGGCATTTCCTACTAACCAAACTAGTTTGCAATCTAACCTATTACCGCATGAAAATCCGGGCTTTATTCATGATCAAGAGGGTGACCCTTGCTTAGGCCGAGTCAGCCCATTATGTTACCGGCACAAGCCGAGCCTTCCTAAATTGATACAAATAATAATAATAGCGTGCGGCCTCCGAAGAGGCCTGGTGGAGGTGGATGACGCTCTAGCTCAAAACACATGACCATATTTTAAGACAGTTTATATCAGGACATGGAAAATTTGGGTCATATTTTAAGACGTCTAGAATCAATATCCGGAATCCCTACTCTTATAGGCTACCAGTAAAATGCTAACAACTGTTTATCGTCTTACAGTACCGGTCAAAAGTTTAGGACCGCATTAAAAAATCGCGAAGTTCCATCTAGAACCAACAATTGTGCTGCTAGATCTCTATATTTTTTCCCTGAGCTCTTGCATCTAATATGATATACATCGCCTGATTTCAGTGATTTACGCTAAGTTTTGTATAAGTTATACAATTTTAACTGTTGGAAGGTCACATAAGAAAGTCAACATTTTTGGAAATATTATGTACTGTATCCTCTAACTGGTTTCAAGTATCACCACCAAGATTCCTTTATAGACTTAGCAATCGTTAGGGGTCATTTTCGTATAAATATAAAAATTCCGAAAAAATGCGGCACCCATTTTTGTGCTTTTATTTTTGTCAAACCAGCACAAAAAATAATCAATTTTTCCTTGTTCTTGTCATAGGTCTCAGTGTGAGCTATCAGCATCAGAAATGTGTTCGTGGATGACATCCGCAGAGCACAAATGAAACTATCAGGGCAGATAAGTTTGACGCCGATAGCTCTTCCTGATACCTTGGACCATACATGACAAAGGCAAAGAAATATCAACAATTTTGGCAGTGGTCAAACAAAATAAAACACGCAAAAAACCAGTGTCACATATTTTCGGAATTTTTATATTTACACTAAAACGGCCCCCTCCTATTCCTAAGTCTACAAAAAAATCTTGTTGGTGATACTTGCAACCAATTAGAGTATACAGTACATTACATTACCAAAATTTTTGATTTTTTGGTGTAACCTTCCAACAGTTCCAACAGTTAAAAATTCATAACTTCTACAGTATTTGGACTAACTTTGTGAAATCAGGTGACATATATCCTATTAGGTGTGGGAGCTCAGAAAGGAAATTACAGAGGTCTAGTGGCACAATTTTAGGTTCTAGATGACATTTCGTGATTTCTTTATGTGGTCCTAAACTTTTGACCGGTACTGTATATTTAACTGTCTCATTTTTAAAGAAGTAGAACTGAATCATCAATTCACTTAAATAAGTGTGATATACAATATCAAGCGCCTTTTAATACTTTACTTCAGGAACGTAGTAGTAGTTATAATGCGTTTGCTAATTTTGTTTTATTTTGTTTACAAGTCGTACCTTATATGGAAGGAGGTAATCACTGTTGCGTGTTTCTGTGGTGGTTGGTAGTAAAATGTGTTGTCTGAATGTGAAGAGGAAAGTGTTGGAACAAACACAAATCCGAGCCAGAAGAATTAATCAAACAAGATTGAAATCCCCGACCCAGCAGGGAATCGAACCCGGAATTCTCTGAACCGAAGGCCTCAACGCTGACCATTCAGCCAAAGAGTCGGACACTTCTCTATTTATGTCTAAGTATATATTTTTCAAACTTTCAACTAATACCATTTAGTCCTTCACGTTGTTATCTTACCGCGTTCATCCCTTTTTCTTCTTTCTTTCTTAATCTGCTAACCCTCCAGGGTTGGCTTTTCCCTCTGACTCAGCGAAGGATCCCACCTCTACCGCCTCAAGGGCAGTGTCCTGGAGCCTGAGACATTGGGTTGGGGGATACAATTGAGAAGGATGACCAGTTGGCCGCCCAGGCGGCCTCACCTGCTATGCTGAACAAGGGCCTTGGTGGGGGATGGGAAGATTGGAAGGGATAGACAAGGAAGAGGGAAGGAGGCAACCATCCCGACATTTGGCTGGAGAAGTAGGAAACCACGGAAAACCACTGAGGAGGAATCGAACCCCCCTCTACTCAGTTGACCTCACGAGGCTGAGTGGACCCCGTTCCAGCCCTCGTACCACTTTTTCAAATTTCGTGGCAGAGCTTCTGGGGGTGTCAGCTAATCACACTAACCACTACACCACAGAGGCGGACGTTAATCCTTTTTTTAAACTTGAAATTACGAATAAAAACGAATAAAAACCTAATCAATGTCTGAAGCTCACAGAGTACACAACACGTTGGTTCAAAACAGCTGACGTCTCCAACCACTCCCGTTCGTAGTCGAAATTAACTCGTCACATTTCAAACTGGTTGCGAACGGCGCATGCTCATATGGATAATAAATCGAACCATCACGGATTCGTTCTGCGAACAAACTTGTTGTAGACAGGTCGTTTATTTATGTGATGCTTGTGTTTTGAAAAAAGATGAGTGCGTACTTGTTTTGTGTTGAGTGAGTGTTATGTAATTAATTAGCCTTTTACATTAATACAGTGATTTGCTTACTTCATGGATAAATGAAATGGCGTATGGCTTTTAGTGCCGGGAATGTCCGAGGACATGTTCGGTTTGCCAGGTGCAGGTTTTTGATTTGACGCCCGTAGGCGACCTGTGCGTCACGATGGGGATGAAATGATGATGAAGACGACACATACAGCCAGCCCTCGTGCCAGCGAAATTAGCTAATGATGTTTAAAATTCCATACCCTGTCGGGAATCGAACGCGGGACGCCTGTGATCAAAGGCCAGCACGCTAACCATTTATCCATGGAGCCGGTCACTTCATGGATGAAGCTGAGGAAGAAACAAACGTAAACTGTGCTTAATTTGCAACTTATTTTCTTCTCATGTTATCTGAAATTTAAAAACTGAGTTTCACAAATTTATAACCCCACCGTTTTCCCGTTTTTGAATAACCGTATGGCAGTTTGATGGATTGTATGAATACCTGTCGAGTTTTGCAAAAGTCATGCTGTGATGACGCAGTAAGTGTTTTTAAGGTGACTATATTCCGGCTCCATGGCTAAATGGTTAGCGTGTTGGCCTTTGGTAGCAGAGGTTCTGGGTTCGATTCCCGGCAGGGTCGGGATTTTTAACCATAATTGGTTAATTTCTCTGGCACGGGGGCTGGGTGTATGTGTCGTTTTCATCATCATTTCATCCTCATCATGATGCGCAGGTCGCCTAATAGCGTCAAATCGAAAGACTTGCACCTGACAAACCGAAAATGTCCTCGGACACTCCCGGCAGTAAAGGCCATACGCCATTTCAGGTGACTATAACTTGGTGTACGTAAAAGAAGAATCAACCATCACATCACTGACGTTCGTTGGGATGCCTAACAATCGAAAAAGTCAGGCGCAGAGGACTCGCACGGTATTGTACTGGAGGCGGCAGAGGTGGGATCCCTCGCTGACTCCGAGGGTAAAACCAACCCTGGAGGGTAAACGGATTAAGAAAGAAAGAAAAAGAAAATTTTAGAATGGAAAAATTACGAGGAAGAATGACAGGGAAGCCCGGTCTAAAGTGGTCTGAAGAGAGAAGAATAAAGTATAGTGCAATGATGAAGGAATGCTCGAAAGAACGGAAGAGAAAACAACAATGAAGGACGGACTGAAATTTACACGTGATCTCTAGTAGGCCTAATAATAATAATAATAATAATAATAATAATAATAATAATAATAATAATAATAATAATAATAATAATAGGTTTACAAGTTTCCTTGCAGAAGACAGAAGTAATGTCAAATACCAAATATGATACGGCACAACTAAACACCAAATATGGAACGATAAACCGTGTTACTAAATTTAAATACCTTGGGGAATGGATTCAGCAAAATGGACTTGACAAAGAGGCCATAGCAGCAAGAATCAAGAAAATGGAAGGACTCGCAACCGACGCGAAATCGGGAGGTTGTGGGTTCGGATCCCACTGGTGTCCGGTTGGCCATTTTTGTTCTGTACTTAACATCTCTTCAACACGTACTACATGTACGTAACACGACCTAAAACGTTGAAAGTCTGTTTCGAAAATGGAAGTAACTTTCCAAACCACCCGCAAAATATACAACAAAAAAGTGATTTTCCCTGAACACAAAAATTCGTCACTACAACACTGTCATCAAACCAGTATCGCTGTATGCATCTGAATGCCTTATCCTGTCCGAGAAATGTTTGCTTGCGGATTTAGAGAGGAAAGAAAGATCCTACACATCATACTTGGCCCAAACTATAAAAATGGCATCTACATTAGAAAATCCAGGCAATAAGTATACTCTAAGATAGAAGATCACGGACACAATGCGTAAAGGCAGAGTTCGCCTCTATGGTCATATACGACGGATGATCGACTCTCGAAGGACGAAACCGTATCTTCAGTATATTTGACTCTAAACCAAAACCGGCAATGCCATGGTACGTTCAAGAAAGATCTTAAAGAACCGGGCCTACAAGTAGAATATGCACAAGACCGAAATCTTTTCAGAGCAGCCATCAAGACTTTTGGGACTTTCCGGGACGAAAAACGGGCAACTGGTGCTAAATGGACAGAAGAACGTCGTTCTAAACACAGTGAGCTAATGAAGACGATGTGGATCAAGCGAAAAATGAACAAATGCCAGAATGTAAAGTGAGGCTTATCGTGGTCCCTAGTTGGCCGATTAGCGAAGTTGAATGAATGAATGAATGAATGAATGAATGAATGAATGAATGAATAATAATAATAATAATAATAATAATAATAATAACGGTTATACAGAGCTCGATAGCTGCAGTCGCTTAAGTGTGGCCAGTATTCGGGAGATAGTGGGTTCGAACCCCACTGTCGGCAGTCCTGAAGATGGTTTTCCGTGGTTTCCCATTTTCACACCAGGCAAATGATGGGGCTGTACCTTAATTAAGGCCACGGACGCTTCCTTCCCCCTTGTCTATCCCTTCCAATCTTTCCATCCCCCGACAAGGCCCCTGTTCAACATAGCAGGTGTGACCACCTGGGCGAGGGACTAGTCATCCTCTCCAGTTGTATCCCCCGACCCAAAGTCTCACACTCCAGGACACTGCCCTTGAGGCGGTAAAGGTGTGATCCCTCGCTGAGTCCGAGGGAGAAACCAATCCTGGAGGGTAACGAGATAAATAATAAGAAGAAGACGACATTATACTTACTTGGTAGGTTATTTGAGCGACGAATCACGACCGTGAAGTAATTCTCAGGTCAGTTATGAAACGAACATAGATGGCACTGGGTAAGCGCGGTCATATTCTGACTCGTCCAGGATCAGAAACTGTTCCAACGGTTCGCTGATGGTTTCCAACAGTTTGAAAATTTTGTACGAACAACACGTTAGTAGTCAGCAACTCTGATGATCGCTACTACGAACGCGAATTTGTACGTGCGCATGCGTCTGATAGTTTGCAACAGTTTCTGACTGCACTACAAACAAGGCTAACAATAATAAGCTGCCAGGCTTCACAAAGTAACGGATTACGCGTTACATGTACCAGAGTGACACAGAAGGAAAATGAAGAAAGGCGACAAAGTGATGGCTGTTTCTGGCATTGAGCTTCCTCCCTGCGAATGTAGGCTATTTTTGAAACAGAAAAGCTTCAGTAGTTATTTTAATAGCGCACGAGCAGAAAATGCCTCATCCTTTTTCCTTTCTTTCATAATACTATATTAAGTACATTGTAATATTCCTTAATGACGAAGAGTTATGGGTATCTAAGAGGGGGTGCGTTCACTTCTTGTAGGTCCATAAGAGCAAGACTGTTTTCTTAAGATGATCTATAGCGATTACTTTCCGGCAGCCTACATTTGCTCTTCGTTCACAGAGTCTAACGAGGTCTATATGACTACACCATCAAGTTGTAACAATGTGATAGATTGGAAACTTAAAAAATATTCAGAATTAATGGTATATTTTCGTTGAATTATATATCCAGGGATTTGATGGAAAGTGAGCCGAAAGCGAATATTTCAATCCGTTTCGTGTGGTGTAAAATACCGTGTCTGCTTCTCAGTGGACGATACCGTTTTAGTATGAGGCTGTAAAATTAAACATATCACTTACAGAAGTTCTATTCCTTTACATAACCGCAAATACAAGTTAATTTTTCTTAAGTTTAGTTATTTTCTTTCTTCTTTTGTTACGGCCTCCGTAAGACCACATGTAGCTTTGTCATGGTCTGGGCTTTCCTCTTTTCCTCTAAGACCCTCGCGATCCTCTCCCTCTTTCTCTCCCGTTCTTCAGCTGATATTTTCAGCATCCTCTTCTCTTGTCTCCCCCAGTGGTTCTTCTCTATTCTATTCCTGTACCTTTCTCTGTTACTGAGCTCTGGCGTACTGGTTAAGCCCCGCCCCCGCATGGCGCAACATCCCCGCAGGGCCGTGGCCTACCAAGCGACCGCTGCTCAGCCCGAAGACCTGCAGATTACGAAGTGTCGTGTGGTCAGCACGACGGATCCTCTAGGCCGTTATTCTTGGCTTTCGAGACCGGGGCCACCATATCACCGTTAGATAGCTCCTCAATTGTAATCACGTAGGCTGAGTGGACCTCGAACCAGCCTTCAGATGCAGGTAAAAATCCCTGACCTGGCCGGGAATCGAACCCGGGGACTCCGGGTAAGAGGCAGGCACGCTACTCCTACACCGCGGGGCCGGCGGCATGTGGTTGGTGTGTATTTATTTCTCCAGTTCTCTGTTCCATCCACCTTGATCCCCATCTCAGTTCAGTTCTTCCCGAGTTCACTTGGTTCCCGTCTTTCTTCTCATCCTACCCGTTGTCTCCTCTTCTAGTCATTCTATCCAGGTTCATCCTAATCACATGTCCAAAAAATATTTCTCTTTCGAGTCTTGTTTCTTCTGAGAGAATCCTCATGTACGTACAATTATCTACAAATCTATACAAAAATCAGTTTGCAGTGATAAGAATGGAGAGCTTTGGAAAAGGAGCAGCAATCCAGAGACGAGTGAGGCAAGGCTGCACTTTGTCTCCCCTTCATTTCAATGAAAATGAAATGTAATGTCGTATGGCTTTTAGTGCCGGGAGATCCCAGAACGGGTTCGGCTCGCCAGGTGCAGGTCTTTCTATTTGACTCCCGTAGGCGAACTGCGCGTCGTGATGAAGATGAAATGATGATGAAGACAACACATAAACCCAGCCCCCGTGCCAGTGGAATTAACAAATTAAGGTTAAAATCCCCGACCCGGCCGGGAATCGAACCCGGTACCCTCTGAACCGAAGGCCAGTACGTTGACCGTCCAACCAACGAGTCGGACCTCCTTTTCAATGTTTACATAGAACAGGCAGTAAAGGAAATCACAGAAGAATTTAGAAAGAGAATTATAATCCAAGCAGAGGAAATCAAAACCCTCAGAAATGATATTGTTAATTTATCAGCGACTGCAGAAGATCTGGAGAAAGTGCTGAATGGTATGACAAAACGAAAATAACTAAGTCCAAAAAAAAGTAATGGAATGCGGTCGAACGAAGGCAGGTGATGCAGGTAATATTAGATTAGGAAATTAAGTCTTAAAGGAAGTAGATTAATACTGTTACTTCTTCTTCTTCTTCTTCTTCTTCTTCTTCTTCTTCTTCTTCTTCTTCTTCTTCTTCTTCTTCTTAATCTGTTTATCCTCCAGGTTCGGTTTTTCCCTCGGTCTCAGCGAGGGATCCCACCTCTACCGACTCAAGGGCAGTGTCCTGGAGCTGCAGACTTAGGGTCTTGGGATACAACAACGACCAGTACCTCGCCCAGGCGGCCTCACCTGCTATGCTGAGCAGGGGCCTTGTGAAGGGATGGGAAGATTGGATGGGACAAGCAAGCAAGGAAGGGGGAAGGAAGCCGCCGTGACCTTAAGTTAGGTACCATCCCGGCATTTGCCTGGAGGAGAAGTTGGAAACCACGGAAAACCACTTCCAGGATGGCTGAGATGGGAATCGAACCCACCTCTACTCAGTTGACCTCCCGAGGCTGAGTGGACCCCGTTCCAGCCCTCGTACCACTTTTCAAATTTCGTGGCAGAGCTGGGAATCGAACCCGGACCTCCGGGGGTGGCAGCTAATCACGCTAACCACTACACCACAGAGGCGGACTTAATACTGTTACTTCGGTACTAAAATAACCAACGATGGCAGAAGTTAGAAGGACATACAGTAAAATGCAGACTGGCACAAGCAAAGAATGCGTGTCTTAAGAAAATAAATCTGTTCCTTTGGATCATTCGTATAGAAGTACATTTTTGAAGATTTTCGCCTGGAGAATGGCATTGTACGAAGTGAAACACGGACGATAACTAGCTCAGGAAGAAATAGAATAGAAAAGTGTCAAATGTGGTTTTACAGAAGAATGTTGAAGGTGAGATGAATAGATCGAATCATGAATGAAGAGATACTGAATCGATTTGAAGAGAGGAGATCGATTTGGTTAAATTTGACGACAATGATAGGACATTTATTAAGGCACCCAGGACTTGCTCAATTTGTTTTTTATGGAAGCGTAGGCGGTAAGAACGGTAGGGGTAGACCAAGGTATGAACATGACAAGTAGATTAGAGCATATGTAGGATGTAACAGTTACATAGAAATGAAAAGGATATGGTGGCATGGAGAGATGCATCAAACCAGTCTATTGGCTGATGACTCAAACAACAACAATCCTCATGTTTCAGAACAACTCGTCCCTTGATCTTCTTTCCCATCTTTCACCTCTTCCTTTTTGGTCCCAGTATCTTCTTCAGGATTTTTCTCTCTTGTTCTGCTCCATGTTTTCGTAGAGTCATCGTCTCGGTCATGTACAGTACCAATGATTCTTTGTAGCCTTGTAGTGTCTGATCTTCGCGTCCGTTGATATGTTCCTTTTATTGTGCACTTCTCTTGTCACGTGATGAGTCGTACTTGTCTTCTTCACCCTCTCTTTTATCCCTTCACTACTCCTCTTCCTCTCTGATATATATTCTCCAGGATACTTAAACTTGTCTGCTTTCTGCACAGTACCTTCCAGTGTTTTCCAATCCTCGGTGGTGTTGAGAGTCTTTGTCTTGTGGTAGGCGATCTGTAGTCGCACCCCTCTGGCTAAATTATGTTCTCGAGTTGTTTCTTTACGTCTTCTTCCGTCCCGCTTACTACGGCTGTGCTGTCCATCGAGCCCTGTTATTCTTCTTGTCCAAAATTTGTGTGTATTTGGCATCCTAATCTTGTCCTTTGTTACTCTTCATTGTCTGATAACTTCATCCAGTGCTATGTCGAATAGCAACTAAATATATATAGCAATTATAACGGTTTGTTGTCGAAGAAGTGATAATAGAACTAATATATTCGCCTCCCAAGTGTTTATCCCGCATAATTGCAGGGTCCGCTTTTCTGCATTTCGATCTCCATCTCTTCCTTGGCCATCCTTGTGGTCGACGACGCTCAGGGTTCAAATCTAGTGCCACCTTTGCAACTGTTGTACTACTGATGTGCACTGCATGACCGTACCATCTTAGACGAGTCTCCCGCATTTTATCAGTTAAGGCTGCTCGTCCACTGGAAGCGACTAGGCGCGACTATGTGATCAGGCGACTACAGGCGACTTTGATCCCTGCGACTATACGCGACTGGGGTCGTCCACTGCAGGCGACTTCGCGCGACTGTCAGTTGGCGTCTATATGAGTTTCTCTAGTACGCGTTCTCAAGTTATTAAAAGTATTAAAGAAGGTGAACAACAAGCTGAGGCATTATTACATCAACAGTCACAATCAGAAGCTACTGGTGCAACCACCAGATTTACTTCACTAGGCGAAAACAGAAGTGTTACTACCGCTTATGTGATCAGAGACAAATTTGAAGCATACTTCTGTGAACACGAACCGAATAATTGAAAAAGTTTAGGTATTGTTTACACTTAAATGAGTTTCTTCATTTCCTTTTCATTTTATAACAGGAACTGCACATGTTACCTCATTGAAATTATAATAATATATTATTAATAATAATAAAGTCATTTGTTTCATGTCCCGCTAACTACCTTTTATGCTTTTTGGAGACGCCGTGGTACAGGAGTTTTGCCCTTCATTAGTTACTGTATTTTACGTCCCGGTAAACCTACAGATAAGAGGCTGACGTATTGTATTTGAGCCAGGACCGAACCTGTCAAGTTGGACTCAGAAGGGCAGCGCTGTACCGTCTGAGCTACTAATCTCGACATATTATATAAATATATTAATTAATTAATAAGAGTACTTGCCATTATCAACACACATTTTCTCTCCAACTTTCGACCATAGTTTGCGTCGTATATCTCAAGAATGATAGCGTTGATATTTCATAACTGTCAGGGGTATTCTTTCACAAACCGCACTTATCAGCTTTTCAATATCTACATCCATGACAAATGTTGATTGATACTGTAGTAATTATAAAAATAATGTTGCATTTCACGACGACAGACAACCAAATGCTTGCAGGAACCGTGGAGTACAGGCGACTGCAAGCAGCAAATCCCATTCGAGGGGGATCTGTCGCTTGTCGCCTGTTGTCGGCTATAGTCGCGTGAAGTCGGCTGCACGAGGTCGCTTGCAATGGACGCGGTTCCGTTACAATCTTCGCTTTGGGATCAGTCGCGCTAGTGCGCACGTAGTCGCCTCGTCTCGTAATCGCGCCTAGTCACTTCCAGTGGACGAGCAGCCTAATAATTGGAGCCGTTCTGACATCCTGGTTCCTTAAGTAGTCCAATCTACGGAGTCCCAAAGGCCATCGAAATATCCTCATCTCCATGACATAGAGATGTTGTTCATGTCTTTTTGTGACTGGCCAGCATCCCTCCCCGTATATTGCTACAGAACGAATATAATAAACCTTAATTATTTAATCTTACATAAAAAAAGCTGTGGGCTTACACTTAATGTAAGTAATACATGTTTTATGGTAGTATCCCGAATACAACACCAAGAAAGCTTGATGAACAATGGAGAGACAGTACAGCAAGTGACAATATACAAGTGTTTAGGAACAAATGCGAACTACAACATTGATTGTACTGAGGAAATAAAGTCCAGGATCGGACAAGCCAGAAATGCATTCAATAAAATTAGTAGAGTGTTCTGTAGAAGATACCTTAGTTTACATCTAAAAATTGTACTTCTCAGATGTTACGTTTATCCACCTTGTTCTATGGAGTTGAAACCTGAACCATAAAGAATGGACAGATTAGAGGCATTTGACTTATGTACGTACAGAAGGATACTTTGGTTGAAATGGACAGATAAGGTCACAAACGATGAGATAATGAGGCGAATGGGAAAGAGAAGGAAAATGCGTATTAAATACTGTCAAAATAAGAAAGCTCCAGTATCTCGGTCATATGATGCGAAGAGAGAAATATCATCTACTCCAGCTGGTCATTCGAGGGAAGATACAAGGCAAAAAAGACCAGGAAGAAGACGCATTTCTTGGATTGATGATCTGAAAACTTGGTTCAACTGTTCCACTACTGAGCTGTTTCGCGATGAATCATCTAAAGCCAGAATCTCTATGATGGTAACCGACCTTCTGAGAGGAGGTAGCACTTAAAGAAGAAGAAATAAAGATAGCGGAAAATAAACTACAGGGACAGAAGAATACTTTACCACCTTTACAAGAACCAGACAGCAGTGATAGGCAAACAAAGAGTTGAAGCTAAAATTGGAAAGAGCGTGAGACATAGGTGTTATTATCGCCATTATAATTTAACATCTGTATAGAAGAAGCCATAAATGAATTTTAGCTACCAACAATCATGGCATACATGATAATGGCAAACTATAGAGTACTATACGTTGTGCAGATGATATAGCTCTGATAAGTGAAAATGAAAAAGATGTGGAGAAGGCATAAAACCACATGAATGAATTGCTAAAAGAGAGGATCTGCATGAGAATAAACAAAAAGAAGACCAAGGGGTAGTTACCAAATTGCCAATTGCTGATGGATGGAGAAAAACTAGATCAAGTAAAAGAATTTAGACATCTAGGAAGTCTGAGACGAGAGGATTTAAATTAGCAAGGAAAACTTCTGTGTGAATTAATGAATTAATGAGTGAATGAAAGTAATAAAAGAATTAAAAGAGGGCATAAGACGAAGAAAAAAGTAAAAGAGGTAGGGGTGGGGGAATAACAACGATCGACAATGAAAATGGTGTTAGAGAGAAGAGTGAATTATCTTGTAGTCTTGAAAGAAGAAAGAAGGGGGACCAGACGAAAGGTGGTGTTGGAGATTGGGGAAGACATAGCTTCGTTTGCCACTTTGTCCGTCATTCTGACTGGTGCACCAGCCTGTTTGAAGGTAAAGTGGAAGGTAGAAGGACCAAAGGAAGACCTAGAGCGCAATTTATAGAGAACGTTAAATGCAAGCTCACTTATTGCCAATTGAAGCTGGTGGCCAAAGATTGGAAACGCTTGGAAGACTTGCATGTTACCAACTAACCTTACGGTTGAGGCGAATAATAAGAAGTAACAAAACCTTTGTAACCAATATGACTATAGACCATTGCTACAATCTACCTCACTTCATCGCATATTTTTTGTGTATGTCACTCTGCTACTGTACGGGATGCCTTATGTCATGCTTCTTTGGAGCACTGTTTCACAATCCTGGTGTAGGCACTGTGTTTCAACCACTCAGCTTCACTTCTCATCTAGAGCTGACCTTTATTCATAGGTTAAATTTTGTGTTTCGGAATTTACTTCAAACCAATAAGAGTCGGGCTCATGAAGGGGCTGATATGTCCAACAAATGTTAAGGAGATTCTACCGACATTAGATATAAGAAAACACTATTTGAAACTAGATACATCGGCAAGATTCCGTGCTCTCGACTGTATTGTAACGAGTAAAACACTGACTGCTTTATTGAACTAATTTAATCGAGCACGATCCAATTAACACACACACACACTTATACTTGACAATAAATTACAACACTTCATTTTTTGTCTTCACAGCGGGTCTCCAGCTTGCCAGCTTTACCTGTAACACGTGATCCTTCATAGTCTCGACTGATAGGTTTCAACTTTCACTTCGCTTCGCGCGCACCAACACAGCAGTTCCATGTAGCCAGGATCCAATGCACGTGCATTGGCTATCATAACGCACGACGGAGGCACACTTGGCTCGACTCCAGACAAGACCGACAACTCGTACAGTCAACTAATGTGAGTGTTCCACACAATGAACTACTCATCACGAGGGATGAGATTTTGCCTATTTTATTCCGGTATACGGAAACGTAGGCTTTTAAGATATAAATCCATGTTAGGCTCTTTCTAGCAAGAATTTATTGGTTTTATAGTGCCTATAAAAGCCTATTTCATGGGTTCGTGCCTATCTGGAGTATGATTGCTTATTTAATGCCTTTTAACAGTCTTTTAATGCATTATATTCTAGCTGGTGTGGTGAACAGAATTCTTTTCCCATTTCTCAACATCTCTTTACCCCCACTAACAATAAGGAAAATGCTCGGAAGTCTCAGGATTAGCACTTACGGAATTTGCTTCAGAACAAACAAGGGACAAGTTTACTATGAAGCCTTTCACTCTTCTCACCTCCGAAGATGATACGCGAGAACCAATCAACGTCGAACTATGTTGTGCACACCCCTATCCTCTACCTCCTTCTCGCTACAATTTGTTGGACGCTTTGTGTTGAGATCTACTTTGACGAAATGATAATGATTGTTCTTTAAAGGGACCTAACATCTAGGTCACCAGCCTCTTCGAAGAAGTGTGTTTGGCACTGTCCAAATAAAAAACTTCCAAGTCCTACTGACTGAAGCAGTGGATCACTGCAAGTCCCATTACATATATCACAGTGCTTCGGTTGTTCCCAACGTTGCCCAGGGTGCCCCCAGTTGTTTATTGCAATCTTCGGGGAGGATCCTCGTATAAGACGGGACGTAGCAGCGGAAGTTGAACGTCGGAAGCAATCAACCGATTCACGTTACCCCCTTTATAGTCATCAAATGCAGCCCGTTAGACTTATGCCAAGGAAGAGTTTTTTTTTTTGTTTTGTTTTTTTTTTTTTAAAGAACAACCATACCACTTTTCTGATACACCAGAAAATCGAAGGCATGAACTGTGGCAACAACAGGTACATAATCCATCCCTGAGTTTAAAGGAAGAACCTTCTGCAGGTTTTCGCCTCCGTAACCCGTCTGGAAGACCCTCAATCGACTGCGGACAGGTGTTTCAAAATGCAAGTCTAACCTAATTAAGTGGAGATATGTACAAGAAGACATGACCTGTGATTGTGGACTACAACAGAATGAACACCACCTTCTGGTCTGTCAGCATTTATCAGCACCATGCACAAAGGAAGATGTTTTGCAGACCAATGATAAAGCTGTCCTTGTAGCCGAATATTGGAAAAATATTATTTAGCAGTGTATCGGGACACCGAAAATAAATAAATACCGCAAATCCCAACTTCTCTACCAATGGAAGGGTAATCTTTTGCCAAACTTGAAGTAAGAAGGTCACTTTTATCTTTCTGTGGCTGAAAACTACCATCGCCTTTCGTTATAGCATTCATATGCCTGTTAATTTATGTACTGTTTTGTTGCAAAGCTATATAATTTAGGCCAGGGACGATGAGAATGCTGTCTATACAAGAGAAGCCGAGAAATTCATGGCCTGCCCATCAGTTCCATCAGATTTGCTGTTCATGAAGGCACCTGAAGCCATTAGAGAGTTCGAGTGTAATGGCATACCCCTTGTAGAGTCCATTAGGATTCTGGAAGAAGTTAAGTGAACTCTTGAGAAAACATTTGGGAAGGTAGCCGCTATTACGGAAGAGTGTGATAGGGTCCTGCAACGAAATCCAGGGCGGAAAGAGATAGTAACAGTATCACTTCATGTAATGTGATGTTGAGAGATCCTTCACACAATACAGAAACATTCTTGAAAACAACAGAACACAATTATTGTTACTTGAAAAAAATGGAAAAATTTGTTAGCTGTAAATTCCTTCCATAGTCACTGAGTGTACTATTAAATTATAGGAGTAATATTTTCATGCCTATTTGGTTGCCTATTTTACACAATGGTGCCTACTTACAGTAGCGGCGATTAGGAGGGCCGAGGGGAGGAGTCGCCCCTCCACTTTGTGGAGAAAAATAAATGTTTATTCCACTTAATACGCATGAAACTGGGAATTATTTATAAGACAATTTGTATAAACCCTGCTGTCTTTTCAGCTAAATCTTTCCTTTAATTTATTAAATTATTAAGAAAAATACTTAGCAGAAATACGCACAAAATGTCGTTCGTCGCGCCTAACCGAATTGTACAGCGCCACAGCAAGTCGTGGGGAGACCCGCGGGGAAATGTGTTCTAGCGTGTTCTGTGACGAAGAGTAGTAGAGGTATATTTTTGCCACGTGCATTCGTCAGTCTGCTGGCAGTTTCGCTCAGTAAATGCGTCTGTTCAGTTCTATCTAGTGTCTGTTACTTTGTTACTGTGTAGTCAAATACTAAATTACATTTTAATTGTATAATCATGCCATCCTTCTATTCAATTGTAATAAATTACATGCATAACTATTGTTCCTTTTATGAAAGTTGTATTGTATAGTACTATTATTACTGCACATAAGTTGGTAGACTGTCAACCTTTACATCTCAGTCGAAATTCTCTCAGAGATCATCAAAAAACAATTTGTAGCATTTTCTCATTTTTTATGTCTAACCCCCCTCCACCGCTATACCCCTTGGACACGGATCTTTTCGCTGTCCATACTTTTTGTGCCCCCCACCCCCACTTTTAATTTCCAATCGCCGCTACTGCCTACTTACGTGCTTATATTGGATATTTTAACTGTTTTAGTGCATATAAAGCCTGACTAATTATCACATATCACTCGACAACGCAACTCAACACCAACAACTCCTCTTCGAGACGAGTCTACTTTTGTGTACCTGGTGATGAAGTTCTAGTGTTTTCAGAGTGCGGCCAGAATACGAGTGTTCTAAGGTCGTAATACTTCTGACATTTTTTAGTGAGAAGTCCTATTACTGCCTGCCTGGGTGGAGAAAGAAGTGAGGGGGTATGGTTGCCATGGAAACGTGGGTGGGTCCACTGCGGTTGTCATGGAGATGAGCTTGCTGGCCGACTCGTGTTACTTGGAGTTGCCAAACCTCTCACTTCTGAGTTACGTGCAACAGAACACAGCCGTCTGAACGAACGAACAAGTGAGCCGGAAGCGAAGGGAAGGAGAAAGGAATGTAGGAATGTGGCAACACCGTGCAATGCTCATCCCTCCAGCCCTATCTGTAAAAACGCTTCTTTTGATATCACGGGTATACTTTTGCCTCCCAGAAAATTCATGGGGACACCAGACGAAACGGGCAATAGAAGTGAAAGTCGTCAAGTGTCCGCAGACTGACCGGTAGCTTCCTGTCTAACTCACAGATCCATTCCACGAAATACCGAAGGGAGCTTTACGAGGAAACAGTACGTCTTCCGACAATCTTTATCTCATGCCACGTGCCACAAATGATTTCTCCTCCCCCTTTCGCTGTCATATTCCTTGACTAGAAGCAGTAGCTCATCTAATTGCCTTGCAATTATAGTAGTAAGTAATTATTAATGTAAACGGTTTTACGATCTTTTAAAATTCCCCTTTCCCCCCTAACATCCACAATACCAGGGAGAAATGAGATGATTTAAATTAGCAAGAAGAACTTCTGTGTGAATGAATGGGTGAATGAGTGAATGAAAGTGAGAGTAAGAAAAGAGTTAAAAGAGGGCATAAGACGAAGAAAAAAGTAAAAGAGATAGGAGTGGGGGTGGGGGTGGGGGAATAACAACGATCGACAATGAAAATGGTGTGAGAGAGAGGAGTGAATTATCCTGTAGTCTTTAAAGAACTCTCTCTTGTGTCTAGAAAGAAGAAAGAAGGGAGACGTGACGGTGGGTGGTGTTGAAGGTAAGGGAGGGGGAAGTTCTTATTTGACGCCTCATTACTGGGCTGGTAGTAGACAGAGCTGGGTGGAGAGGAGGAGGTTGTGAAAAAGTCTCACTAACGAATGCGTCCCTTTAAGCAGATTAGCGACTTGTTTAAAAACACTTTATGAGCAGACAAATGAGAAGAGGAGAAAGTTATCGTCTTCCTCTGTTCGCTCTGCTTTAAGAAGAGAAAAGAAAACAATACATAATAGAGTTCTCTCTCTCCACTTCATTATTAGCATATTAAGTGTTGAGCGACGTTTGTTTGGTGGCTTGCCTACAGATTAACAAAAGGGTTAAAAGTCTGACAGTTCAGCGCAACCAATCTTCGGAAACACACACATGCACAACTCATTATAGACTACTTTTTCCCATTATTACGTTATGAGGCATTCTTTAATGTAGGTAATATTTCGCACTGAAAGTACATTTTTTATCAGTATATTTTAACTTTTCTAGAAAAGGCACAGCGATCCCATTTTTTACAAATCATATAGATCGAGCCGTTAATTAGTAATTAATTAAATTTACACATTTTGGTTAGTTTAATCCAAACTACCACATAAATGTCCGGTTCCATGGTTAGCACGCTGGCCTTTGGTCACAGGGGTCCCGGGTTCGAATCCCGGCATGGTAGGAAAATTTAACCATCATTGGTTAATTTCTCTGGCACGGGGACTGGGTATATGTGTCGTCTTCATCATCATTTTATCCTCATCATGATGCGCAAGTCACCTACGGAGTCAAATCGAAAGACCTGCACTTGGCGAGCCGAACATGTCTTCAGACACTCCCGGCACTAAAAGCCATACCCCAATTCATTTACCACATAAATAAAAATCAAACTACGACGAAATCCCCTTTTATGTGACTACAGCTGGTAGTAAAATATTTAATAATAATTTAAAATTGCAATACTTTTAGCATGTAGAGTAATAATTTATGCTAATCCTAGAACTGGCAATGTTAAATCTTGTGTTGGCAGCCATATTTGGCAGCTTTTACTTCTCCAAATAAAGTACAAAAAGTCCACAAGGTACCGTATGCAATAAATCTACGAAGTTTTATATATGTACGTAAAGCTGAGGATTGTCGTGTTGACACGAAATAGCATAAATGTTTTCACCAGAAAAATGTACGCTCTGCCCAAAAAGTGTAATTCCTAAATTCAAAATAATAAAATATTTGATCATACTGTACATGAAACTGAAACATGTCACAAGCAAACTGAGATATATAGATAATCAGTCATGTATCTGTAATGCAAGCAAAAGCTCCGTCACTCTGAGAGGTACATTCTTGAAAATATTAGAGAAAATGTATATCATACTTTGATTCGCCACGTCGCTCTATACGTTACGATAGACTGCTGTATTGCAGGCTCGTTATCACTTTCACGTTCCGATATTTGATGCGAAGAAATAGGTTGTACATATTCTGAATCCGATTCGGAATCTGTTGTTTCTTTCTCAATATCCTCCAAGTCAAATCCTTCCAACAAATTTCGCACTACTTCATCACTATTTTTTCTTAATGAAGATGTCATTTTTAGACACTCACTATACTAAAAATGTAATCAGTGAAATAACAAAATACGTATATATACATAAGTAAATAACTCGTGCCGCCTTGGCTAGGTACTGGTCCTCCTCCCCAGTTATAACCCCGACCCAAAGCCTCGCGCTCCAGGACACTGTCCTTAAGGCGGTAGAGGTGGGATCCCTCACCGAGTCCGAGGGAAAAACAGATTAAGAAAGAAAGAAAGAAAATAACTCGAATCGAATATAAAATAACGAAATGACATGAAATGGAATAGGAAAGCGGAGTCCGTGAAGGAACTGATCTACCAAGAGCTACGTGGTGCCAACTAAACCGCGGGTAGGTGCAAAGCAACGTTGCACGAATGAGGATGGCTAGATTCACCTGCTTGCGACCGCGGAGCTCAAGAACAGACGATGAACTACATCATTCGGGAGTGTCCACAGCGCAAATTCACAGGTGTTTTGGGAAGAGTTCATGAAGGCATCAACTCTAGCGCTTTCCCGGCTGAAGGGTCTTGATATTCATTTTTAATTTATTGCGTACATACTTGTGTTAAATAATGTAGATCATTTATTCTATACGATATACATATATAGCAAAATTGCTCAAAACACATGGTCAGAAAACTGCACTCATTTATTTCCGTGAAACTGCACCCAAAGAGGTGTTAACTATGAATGAAACCGAACTCACGACTGCTGTAGACATCGAGAACGAAAAAAATGTCGATGGTCACGACATCTGTTGAAGAATTCCGTGAAGAAATACAAAATGTCGAATTTCGACAGTGCCACTACAGCAGGGACCAGAGTGTTGAATATTCGACATTTGCCAGTTCTAGGGTTAATTCTTAACAAACAAAACTAAAAACTTTTACTACCTGTACTGCAGTATTTATCCATTTTCCATTTTTTTAAAGATATCATGAAGTTCAC
Source organism: Anabrus simplex (assembly GCF_040414725.1). Taxonomy (NCBI): domain Eukaryota; kingdom Metazoa; phylum Arthropoda; class Insecta; order Orthoptera; family Tettigoniidae; genus Anabrus; species Anabrus simplex. Next base: position 74,709,919 of record NC_090275.1, on the reverse strand, counting down.
TTCAAAATTGCAAGAGTTATTTTTTCACTTCGCAGTTTACCATAGTATTTTAATGTCTCGCAAGTAACCTTTTATCGATTAGAATCCTCCATAAACAAACCATACTCTTTTAGAAAGACCATTCGGTTTACAGTATATGTCATAAAAATTCCGTTTTTCAAACTTTTGACTGAATTTTTTTGTTATTTTGCTTTACGTCGCACCGACACAGATAGGTCTTATAGCGACGATGAGGCAGGAAAGGGCTAGGAGTGGCAAGGAAGCGGCCGTGGCCTTAATTAAGGTACAGCCCCAGCATTTGCCTGGTGTGAAAATGGGAAACCACGGAAAACCATCTTCAGGGCTGCCGACAGTGGGGTTCGAACCCACGATCTCCCGAATACTGGATACTGGCAGAAATTAAGCGACTGCAGCTATCGAGCTCGGTATTTTTGACTAAATTCACCATATCGATGGCCTAGCTAGAATACCTCGTATCTCTCAAAATTCTTCCTATCCATTATTTCCCTTAAGACTGGCCACGCCTTCCAGCCACATTTGGGTATGCAGTCCATCAGAAGAATGTTCGTTGGGTTCATTTTCCTATGCTTACGCGTAGAGAAAAATTAACCTTATAAAAATTATACTCTGGGACTTAGTAAATACGTCACTCAAACATACATTCCTATAGTACGGAACGGTAAGGTTCATTTTCCTTCACACAGCGACAAGGGAGAGGGAAGGAAGCGACCGTGGCTTTAGGTTAGGTACCATCGCGGCATTTGCCTAGAGGGGAACCACTTCTATTTTTTTTCTTATTGCTTTACGTTGCACCGACACAGATAGGTCTTATGGCGACGATGGGACAGGAAAGGGCTAGGAGTGGGAAAGAAGCGGCCGTGGCCTTAATGAAGGTACAGCCCCAGCATTTGAATGGTGTGAAAATGGGAAACCACGGAAAACCATTTTCAGGGCTGCCGACAGTGGGGTTCGAACCTACTATCTCCCGAATACTGGATACTGACCGCACTTAAGCGACTGCAGCTATCGAGCTCGGTAGGGGAACCACTTCAAGGATGGCTGAGGTGGGCATCAAAACCCGCTTTACTCAGTTGACCTCTCGATTATCGATTAGAATACTCCATAAAGAAACCATAGCCTACTCTTTTAGAATGATCATTAGATTTACAGTAGTCTATATGTCATAAAAATTTCTTTATTCAAATTTTTGACAAAATTCACCATATGTAGTGTATACGAGTACGTTAATTCGTTGCCCTTGGCAACTTACACAACGGGGTTATCCATAGTGTTCAATTAAGAAAACTAATCAACAGTAAAACACTTCAATTCACTCCTAAAACTACTGCAATCAAAACATTAAAATTCTTCCTGTTCTTCTTTTCCTACCACTTTTCCCACACCTGTGGGGTCGCGGGTGCGAACTGTGTCGCAGTGTGGATTTGGCCCTCATTTACGGCCGAATGCCCTTCCTGACGCCAACCCTATATGGAGCTATGTAATCACTAATGCGTGCTTTCTGTGGTGGTTGGTAGTGTAGTGTGCTGTCTGAATATGTAGAGGAAAGTGTTGGGACAAACACCCAGTTCCCGGGCCAGAAGAATTAATCAGAGGCGACTAAAATCCACGACCAGGCCGGGAATGAAACCCAGGGCCCTCCGAACCGAAGTCTTCAACGCTGACCACTCAGCCAATGAGTCGGACAATCAAAACATTAAAAATGGTGTCAAATTTCCCTTTGGGAACATCAAATGATCATAAACATGTCTTTCAATAAATGAAACTCAAAATTATTTTTTTTAATTTCGTGTGGCTATTTCTAACCGGGTGCAGCCCTTGTAAGGCAGACCCTCCGATGAGGGTGGGCGGCATCTGCCATGCGTAGGTAACTGCGTGTTATTGCGGTGGAGGATAGTATTATGTGTGGTGTGTGAGTTGCAGGGATGTTGGGGACAGCACAAACACCCAGCCCCCGAGCCACTGGAATTAACCAATGAAGGTTAAAATCCCCGACCCGGCCGGGAATCGAACCCGGAACCCTCTGAACCGAAGGCCAATACGCTGACCATTCAGCCAACGAGTCGGACAACTCAAAATGATAACGATTAATTAATTTGCATCCAACGAATCATTTTCGAGAGATATCTATATAGAATGAGGAGTGGACGAGTGTAGGAGTGAGTGCATCGAAACGGGGAAACTGACTCAGGACCTATGAAACTACCACGAATGAAATAATTTCTCTACAATATGATGAGAAGAGGTCTCTATATCTCTCAGTCATGGCCATCAATCAGTTAGGATTCCAGCAAGATATAGCAGATGTCCTGTATTCAGGAGGTCAGTTGGACTGTATTGCGATTGACTTATATAAGGCATTTGATAGGGTAGATCATGGGAAACTACTGGCCAAAATGAGTGCAATTGGACTTGACAAAAGAGTGACTGAATGGGTGGCTCTGTTTCTAGAAAATAGAACTCAGAGAATTAGAGTAGGTGAAGCTTTATCTGTCCCTGTAAACATTAAGAGGGGAATTCCTCAAGGCAGTATTATTGGACCTTTATGTTTTCTTATGTATATCAATGATATGTGTAAACAAGTGGAATCAGAGATAAGGCTTTTCGCAGATGATGTTATTCTGTACAGAGTAATAAATAAGTTAGAAGATTGTGAGCAACTGTAAAATGACCTCGATAATGTTGTGAGATGGTCAGTAGGCAATGGTATGATGATAAACCGGCATAAAAGTCAGGTTGTGAGTTTCACAAATAGGAAAAGTCCTCTCAGTTTTAATTACTACGTTGATGGGGTGAAAGTTCCCTTTGGGGATCATTGTAAATACCTAGGTATAAAAATAAGGAAAGATCTTCACTGGGGTAATCACATAAGTATGATTGTAAATAAAGGGTACAGATCTCTGCACATGGTTATGAGAGTATTTAGGGGTTGGAGTAAGGATGTAAAGGAGAGAGCATATTTGTCTCTGGTGAGACCTCAACTTGAGTATGGTTCCAGTGTATGGGACCCTTACCAGGATTACTTGATTCAGGAACTGGAAAAAATCCCAAGAAAAGCAGCTTGATTTGTTCTGGGCGATTTCCGACAAAAGAGTACCAAAATGTCGCAAAGTTTGGGCTGGGAAGACTTGGGAGAAAGGAGACGAGCTGCTCGACTAAGTGGTATGTTCCGAGCTGTCAGTGGAGAGATGGCGTGGGAGGACATCAGTAGACGAATAAGTTTGGATGGTGTCTTTAAAAGTAGGAAGGATCACAATATGAAGATAAAGTTGGAATTCAAGAGGACAAATTGGAGCAAATATTTATTTATAGGAAGGGGAGTTAGGGATTGGAATAACTTATCAAGGGAGATGTTCAATAAATTTCCAATTTCTTTGCAATCATTTAAGAAATGGCTAGGAAAACAACAGACAGGGAATCTGCCACCTGGGCGACTGCCCTAAATGCAGATCAGTAGTGATTGAATGATCATAACCTGCACGGTTGCTACGTAACATCGCGTTACACATTTTGCATCGCTAATTTTGCGAGGCAGATTTTCAGATTCTTCTTATTGTTCTTCTTGTCAATGGACATATTTATGTTAAAAATTTAAAAACTGTAAAGCGGGAGTTCCCCTGTCTTACAGGAAAGTTAGTAACCTTATTCACATCCACTCACAGTCGGTTTGAACCTGTCAGTAGATTTACCAATGGCTTCAATCCTGGTCTCTCCTAAGATCGGTATTAGTTGAAACAGTGCCAAACACGCAGAATTATTATTATTATTATTATTATTATTATTATTATTATTATTATTATTATTATTATTATTATTATTATTATTATTATTATTATTATAAATTGCTTTAAGTCGCACCGACACAAATAGGATTGAAAAGAGCGAGGAGTGGCAAGGAAGCGACCGTGGCCTTAATTAAGGAACAGTCCCAGCATTTGCCTGGTATGAAAATGGGAGACCACGGAAAACCATCTTCGGAAATGCTGACCGTGGGGTTCGAACCCACTATCTCCCGAATGTAAGCTGATAGCTACGTGAATCAAACCTCGCAGCCACTTGCTTATTATTATTATTATTATTATTATTATTATTATTATTATTATTATTATTATTATTATTATTATTATTAATTTTTCCTTCTTTCCTTCTTTCTTTCTTAATCCGTTTTCCTTCCAGGATTACTTTTTCCCTCGGACTCAGCGAGGGATCCCACCTCTAACGCCTCAAGGGCAATCTCCTGGAGCGTGAGAATTTGGGTAGGGAGATACGACTGGGGAGGAGGACCAGAACCTCGCCCAGGTGCCCTTACCTGCTATGCTGAACAATGGCCTTGTAGGGGGGGGGGGAAGATTGGAAGGGATAGACAAGGAAGAGGGAAGGAAGCGACCGTGGCCTTAACTTAAATACCATCCCGGCATTTGCCTAGAGGAGAAGTGGGAAACCACGGAAAACCACTTCCAGGATGGCTGAGGTGGGAATCGAAAGGCTGAGTGGACCCCGTTCTCGCCCTCGTACCACTTTTAAAAATTCGTGGCAGAGCCGGGGAATCGAACCCGGGCCTCCGGGGATGGCAGCTAATCACACCAACCACCACACCACAGAGGTAGATTATTATTATTATTATTATTATTATTATTATTATTATTATTATTATTATTATTATTATTTGCTTTACGTCGCACCGACACAGATAGATCTTATGGCGACGATGGGACAGGAAAGGCCTAGGAATGGGAAGGAAGCGGCCGTGGCCTTAATTAAGGTACAGCCCCAGCATTTGCCTGGTGTGAAAATGGGAAATCACGGAAAACCATCTTCGGGGCTGCCGACAGTGGGCCTCTAGGCCTCTCCCGGAGGCGCGCTCCTAACCGCACGGTCAACTCGCCCGGTATTATTATATTTATTTTTATTAACCAATCCCTACGTCGGGACATACAGGAGTATTGGATAGACTTCACACGCAATAACTGCACAGAACTAATGACCATAATATCTCGACAGCCTTACAAGAAGCAACACCAAACCAAGCAGAAACCGGGAGAGCGCTGGGCAGAGAGACGCCGCAACAAGGATTCAAGTATTGACTCGAGAAAGCTACCCCGCGCGCCATCTGTGAGAAGATGTGTGAACTACTAGCAGCCTACAGTTGACGCTCACATCCCGGGAACTCAAAATGAATATTTAATTTCTGTAATGGAAAGGATGTGGAGGTAACAATATTACTCTTTACTGTTAACCGTGATTATAAACGGCTAACGGGCGTTAAAGGGAATGGTTATAGTGCATTTACATAATACATTGGAGAACCAAGTACCTACCTACTTTTTCTCCTTCTGCCTTGCTAAGCTGTTTCATCTTTGCCTCCTCTGCACATCCTTAATTTAAGCCCTCTTCAAATGATCCACACTTACTTTCACAACTTTATCTATACTTATATACACTTCATTTAAACCCCACGTACTCAGTAACTTGTGTGACGCCCACGAGGTTTCCAAGGTGAGTCTGGTTGATCGATTCCACCTTACTTCTTAACTTCAGACTTCGACAAATCTTGTGGGATTTAGTGGGATTTAGTGGGATTTATTCTCCGACTGTGAATGGTCTTCTCACTCTTGTATCCAACCCCAATAATAATCATCATCATCATCATCTGTTTACCCTCCAGGTTCGGCTCTTCCCTCGGACTGAGCGAGGGATCCCACCTCTACCGCCTCAAGGGCAGTGTCCTGGAGCTTCAGACTCTTGGTCGGGGGATACAACTGGGGAGTATGACCAGTACCTCGCCCAGGCGGCCTCACCTGCTATAGTGAACAGGGGCCTAGTAGGGGGATGGGATAATTGGAAGGGATAGGCAAGGATGAGGGAAGGAAGCGGCCGTGGCCTTAAGATAGGTACCATCCCGGCATTTGCCTGGAGGTGAAGTGGGAAACCACGGAAAACCACTTCGAGGATGGCTGAGGTGGGAATCGAACCCGCCTCTACTCAGTTGACCTCCCGAGGCTGAGTGGACCCCGTTCCAGCCCTCGTACCACTTTTCAAATTTCGTGGCAGAGCCGGGAATCGAACCCGGACCTCCGGGGGTGGCAGCTAATCACGCTAACCACTACACCACAGAGGCGGCCCCAATAATAATAATAATAATAATAATAATAATAATAATAATAATAATAATAATAATAATAATATTAATAATAATAATAATAATTATTATTATTATTATTATTATTTATTTATTTCTTCTTTCTTTCTTTCTTTCTTTCTTTCTTTCTTTCTTTCTTTCTTTCTTTCTTTCTTTCTTTCCTTCTTTCTTAATTCTTTTACACTCCAGGGTTGATTTTTCCCTCGGACTCAGCGAGATATCTCATCTCTACCGCCCCAAGGACAGTGTCCTGGAACGTGAGAGTATATTCTATGTCGAATAATAATAATAATAATAATAATAATAATAATAATAATAATAATAATAATAATGGCGACGATGGGATAGGAACTGACGGTGGTCTTAATTAAAGTACAGCCCCGGTATTTTCCTGATGTGAAAATGAGAAACCATGGGAAACATCTTCAGGGCTACCGACAGTGGGGTTCGAACTCACCATCTCCCGAATGCAAACACACCCCTACGTGGCCCCAAAACGCGACCAACTGGCTCGGTAAGACCGTTAGAAACCCAGACTGGTGATTTCCTCTATTCTTCTCCAAACAAGAATGTATAATTTATTTTATTTTAATTAATATTATTCACAATTACAATAGTTTAGTCTACATTTCAGTGAATCCCACATAAGGAAGCTTGTGTGTGGGTTTATATACATTACTTACATTAAATATATTGCACCATAAAGTCATTTCAATGATAATTGGATAAAAATTGGATTAATAAACTGTGGTGTTTGGAAGGAGATATTGAATAAGTCAGATGTTCAGGCACCTTTTCAGCTTTGGCCCTTTCCTTATCGTCAATAGTTCTGGGGACAAAGTATTAAAAAATGCGTGGTTCTAGACAAGCTGCATGTCTATGTCCAAGAAGTGTGCTTCGACTTTTTTTCTTTTTAATATTCATGTCGTGACTCGTTAGACTTATCGCCACCTTGATTAAAATTCGATTTTTGTTTCAGGTTGATAAGGCTGATGATAGCCAGTCTACAGGGATGTTTCCTGCGTTGTAGATTATACAATTAAAATACAAAAAATGGTAAGTTTTTTTTTATCCCCACAGTAGTGGGCAGAGGCTACCGTTACTGCTCCCTTAAGTGTGATAGCTGGCAAGTTGACTTTCTCTTAAAGCAATCACCAGTACATTACATAAACAACTTTTAGCATGAAAGTGTAGTTGTATTAAGGAATTGCTGGTTCTAAAGGGTGGTAAAGATGGTGTTTGTTGTTTTAAAATGGTAAAACAGAAAAACTATTAACCGCACATTATCTTTCTTTCTTTCTTTCTTTCTTTCTTTCTTTCTTTCTTTCTTAATCCGCTTTGGGTCCAGAGTTGGTTTCTCCCTCGGACTCGGCGAGAGATATCACCTCTACCGCTTCTAGGGCAGTGTCCTAGAACGTGAGACTTTGGGTCGGGGGATACAACTGGGAAGAGGACCAGTGCCTCGCCCAGGTATGCTAAACGGGGGCCTTGTAGAGGGATGAGAAGATTGGAAGGGATAGACAAGGAAGAGGGAAGGAAGCGGCGGTGTCTTAAGTTAGGTACCATCCCGGCATTTGCATGGAGGAGAAGTGGAAAACAACGGTGGGAATCGAAACCTCCTCTACTCAGTTGACCTCCTGAAGCTGAGTGGAGCCCGTTCCTGCCCTCATACCACTTTTCATATATGGCAAAGCCGGGAGTCGAACCCGGGCTTCTGGGGGATGGGGAGTCGCAGTTAATCGCACTAACCACAGAGGCGGACCTTTCTTTCTTTCTTTCTTTCTTTCTTAGTCCATTTACCCTCCAGGAATGGTACTTCCCTCGGACTCAGCGAGGGATCCCACCTCTGCCGCCTCAAGGGCAGTGTCCTGGAGTGTGAGACTTTGGGTCAGGTGGATCAAACTGGGGATAACGACCAATGCCTCACCTGCTATGCCTTGTGGGGGATGGGAAAATTGGAAGAGATAGGCAAGGAAGGGGGGAAGAAAGCGGCCATGGTCTTAATTTAGGGGCAGAAGTGGGAAACCACGAAAACCACTTCGGGGTTCGATTCCCGGCTCTGCCACGAAATTTGAAAAGTGATGCGAGGGTTAGAACGGGGTCAATTGAGCCTCGGGAGGTCAAGTGAGTAGAGTGTGGTTCGATTCCCTCCTCAGCCATCCTCGAAGTGGTCTTCCGTGGTTTACAACTTCTCCTCCAAGCATATGCCGCGATGGTACCTAATTTAAGACCTCCCCTCTTCCTTGTCTATCCCTTCCAATCTTCCCATCCCCACCACAAGGCCTCTGTTCAGCATAGCAGGTGAGGCCGCCTGGGCGAGGTAAGACCTACTAGTCTTCCTTCCCAGTTGTATCCCCGACCCAAAGTCTCACGCTCCAGGACACTGTCCTTGAGGCGGTAGAGGTGGGATCCCTCACTGAGTCCGAGGGAAAATCCAACCCTGGGGGTAAACGGATTAATAATAATAATAATAATAATAATAATAATAATAATAATAATAATAATAATAATAATAATAATAATATATTACTTCGAATAATTTAGTTTTCTTGGGAATTGTAGAAGCTAATTATTTGTTTAAAATCACCAATATCCTAGTACAAAATGTTAAATTTGAATGAGTAAATCTTAATTAATTCTCGCAGTCCCTCCACCCCTACACTGAAGATCATCTTTATTGGCTGATGACCTTTAAGCCGTGCAAAGTCTTCCAATCCCTGCTTTATAAATATTATCTTTATTTCCTAATGAACTTGATGTCTCGGTAAGTTAATCGGACACTACAATTAATAGTACATTAAATGGTTGATGACCAAGATATAACGTTACCGGTAAGTCATTTATAGTCCTTACATGAAATATATATATATTGTCTGATGGCCTTTATGTTACATTCAATCATTCAATTCCCTTTCTATAAGGATGATATTTATTGGCTGATGATCTTGATGTTACATTCCATCATTCAGTTCCATACTATAAAATATTATCTTTACTGACCGATGACCTAGAGGTTAGGCGAAGTTATTCGGTTTTTACACTAAAATCATACGTATTTAATCATTGGTGACCTTGATGTTATTCTAATTTATTCATACATCCGACATTGCGGCAACAATCATATGTATTGGCTGATGGTTTTAATGTTGCGAAAATTCATTCATATCACGCGCACACGCGCGCGCAAAGTTTATCTTTATCGGCTGACGACCTTGCTCTTAATGCTAAGTTTCTGTGGTGGTGGTGGTGGTGGTGGTGGTGGTGGTGGTGGTATTTGAGCATCCTTAAATAATAATGGACAGCGCCAAAACTAAATTTACTGCACACCTAAGTGCGATAGGCGAACGGCTATCCACATGTGCTACTCTTCTGCTCAAGAAATCTGTCAAGACGTGCCAAGCTCCACGGAAAGAAACACGAGGAATATGCAACAGAATGAGAAGAAAAGAAGAGGCATCATAACGAAAGCTTTAGATGTTTCCTATAAGCAACTATGCATAAAGAATCGAGGTCATTGTGCGGAATCTATTTCCAGATATTAGCACGCCAACAGCTGTGGAAAGAGTTGCGTGGTGAGTCATGAATAGCCTGGAACTGGCTCGCCCACATTGTAACTTCTGTACAGTTGGAGTTCTTTGGTTTGCCTTCAGCAGACAACGCGACAGCCTTGGCGAACAGCATGGATCGCGCGGGCGCAGGCGTGTGTTGTGTAGTTTATAAATCATCTGTTGTGTACTCTACTGTATAACTGTTTGTGAGTAAACTTAGAATATTCTGAGCCGATGAAACTTCGCATAGCAACATCACACGTCAAGAAACAAAGTGTGGAACATCAGATACAGTGTTAATGTTGAAGTGTTTACTAACAGTGATTTTCCCAAAGCGTGCCTTATGGGACTTCACCTGTGATTAAGGAATTTGAAGGTATTCGGTTCATTCCGTTGTCAAGAAACAAAGCGAGACACACCAAATACAGAGTCAATGTTGAAGTGCTTACCAATAGTGATTTTCCTAAAGCGTGTCTTATAAAACTTCACCTGTGATTAAGAAATATAAAGGTATTCGGTTCATTCCTTTGTTACCATTAGTTTTACATGTCAGTCACAGAGAGTGCTGAGTCCAAAATCAGCTGTTAAGCGAGTGCACTCATGAACAAAGGATCACGTTAGTTACCACAAAACAAAGGATTTTTTTATAATAAAAAAAATCTGAATCAATTGGTCGGCCAGTTCATATACAAGAGCAAATCATGGTAAGTTTTCGCAGTAATTTAATCTGGCAACTAAGATACTCTGGCTTTTGTTCCTAATCTTGAAACGATAAAGTTCTTTTTGTTTTATTTATGACTAACATTCTTTCTTTTTTTCCTTTCTTTCTTTCTTTCTTTCTTTCTTTCTTTCTTAATTCGTTTACCTTCCAGGGTTGGTTTTTCCCTGGGACACAGTGAGGAATACCACCTCTGTTGGGGGGAGGGGGGTGGGTGGAAAGATTGGAAGGGTTAGACAAGGAAGAGGCCGTGGCCTTAAGTTAAGTACCACCCCGGCATTTGCCTGGAGGAGAAATGGGAAACCACGGAAAACCACTTCGCGGATGGCTGAGGAGGGAATCGAACCCTCTTCAACTCAGTTGACCACTCGAGGCTGAGTGGACCCCGTTCCAGTCCTCATACCACTTTTCAAATTTCGTGGCAAAACCGGGAATCGAACCTAAGGCCTCCGAGGGTGTCAGCTAATCACACTAACTACTGCACCACAGAGGCGGACGAACTGATACATAGTTTTCTCTTTTTTTATACGGTAAGTGTTATGTTCTTCAGTTTTCCAAAATTAATGTTGATTAATTAATATACAAACTATCTGAAATAGAAAACAGATGGTAACAGAAATATACCTGAAAAGGAAACAACTTAAATAGAATAGAATGCCATTTTTCGTTCTTAAAGAACATCATCAGATTCTATCAAATCACACTGAAATATTTGGAAATGTAAAAACATTTATTTTATGTTATGTGTTTAAATATTTTTTTATATTTCTAAATATATCTGAGAGTGATTTGATAGAATCTGATGATGTTCTTTAAGAACAAAAATGTCATTCTATTCTAATTAAGGTGTTTCCTTTTCAGGTATATTTCTGTTACCATCACAGGCCAGAGCAAAGTGTAGCTTCCACTGAAGTCCCAGTCTCATCCATGGCTGTGACAATATGGAAGCTGCTGGGGTATGGGTGGTACTGATTAATGACATTCAGAGCACAACCAGTGTGTCTGAGTGTCATGAAAGGTGTTGCTCATAGGGTTAGCTGTGCTACAATAGCACTGGCCCAGTGAGGAAAGCAATGGCAAACTACCTCACTCCTCGGCTTGCCTAGTACGCCTCATTTTGGTACCGCCATTGGTTTTTGTGGTATCCCACTAACTGCATAGCCTTTGGTGGTGCTGTTTGAGGATCCAACCAGCCTCTGGGCTGATGACCTAACAGACGGACATGTTTTCTTTTTTCTGACAAAGCCTCCGTAGCTCAGGTGGCAGCGCGCCGGCATCTCACCGCTGGGTTCCGTAGTTCAGATCCCGGTCACACCATGTAAGATTTGTACTGGACGAAGCGGAAGCGGGGCAGGTTTATCTCCGGGTAATCCGGTTTTCCCTGTCATCTTTCATTCCAGCAACACTCTCCAATATCATTTCATTTCATCTGTCAGTCATTAATCATTGCTCCAGAGGAGTGCGACAGGCTTCGGCAGCCGGTACAGTTCCGATCCTCGCCGCTAGATGAGGGTTTCATACATTCCATTCCTGGCCCGATTAAATGAGTGGAAATAGGCTGTGGATTTTCAATAACCTATCACTGTATAGAAGATTAGCACTTGTTTTACTCAGCCAAATATTTGTATCCCAGAGTCCCCCCCCCCCCCCCCTCTTATTGAAACATTTTCGTTAATCCGAACCCCAGGGAAAAATAATTGAAAACTGATATATAGATTTGGGTTAATTGTTTACGTCATTATACATAAATAAAAGAAATCTGTGCTCTTTAATATTGAGGACAGCCTTGCCATTGTTCAGCATCACATTTACTCCATTAAATAATACGCATGTTATTTTATTAATTTAAATAGATTTAAGGAAAGCGTTTAACCGCGTTCATAGGGAAATCGTTTGGACTGCACTGCGGCACCAAAATATCCCAGAGGAGAAGGTGAGGCTGATCTAGGGCATGTATGTCCATCCCACTACAAAGGCGAAGTCTGGGTCTGGTATCTCTAGGAGTTACCCTGTTGAAGTTGGTGTTCAAGGTTTAGCTTTGGGCCCAATCTTATTCAATACTGTCATTAACTATCTCACAGAACAACTGATGACACAACTAACATGGACTCTTCTATACGCAACGACATCGTCCTAGTCGGTGAATCACGTGAAGAGGTCGAGGCAACCTTAGAACGTCGGAGAAAAGCTTTGGAGACAAATGGACTCACAATAAGCCATAAGACGGAGTACTGTATATGTCCTGTACCTTCACCGAGCCAGAAGATCAAGTTTCACCCGATATAATTTTCTTTTTCAGAGAGTTTATATATTTCTCTTTTAATTTTGTACGAGTTACTCTACATCGTACCGACATAAATAGGTCTTATGGCTGAAAAGAGATGGCTTCAAATATCACAAAAAGAAAGACAGTTTTCTTTTCATGACTAACCTATTAAACTGAGATAAAATAAGCTTTTCTTCTTTTGTCTCCTTTCCCGACAGGCAGGAGATACCGTGGATGTATTCTACTACCCCCACCCACAGAGGGTATTCCAATGAAAATAATATTTTTGCTCAATTTTGAAACTACACTAGTGTCCAGAAGTTAAGCATAAGTTACGAGTAAGCAGGGCAACAGGAAATAGACCGCAAATTGCACGACATATGCACCTACCAACCTTACGAGTTCGCTTTGGACAGGAAAGGAGTGTTCCCTGCTTTGACTAGCGGCGTAACCGCAAGGTAAACACAGCCATTGCCTGCGCCGATATTCCCTCAGTCGCGTTTGCCCTTTCATAGTGTGCGGAGTGTAGCCTCGTGGTGAACGTGACAACATAATGGCACAACGACGCCATTTGGACCCCATTTTGCAGGGTAGAATACTCGGCCGCCTGGAAGCAGGCCAGACACAGACCGAAGCCGCCGTATCCTTGAATGTGCCACAGTGTGTCATTTCCAGGTTTTGGAGACGATTTCCCGACGCAGATGTTAGTCGTAGGCCAGTACCAGGACGACTAAGGGTAACCACCCCACAGCAAGTCCGATATCTGGCCTTAACCGTTCGACGAAATCGGAGTGCACCTGCAAGACATTGCCGGCGGAGCTTGCAGCCGTCTCAGGGGTTGCCGTTTCCCGGAAAACTGTGTACCGGAGGCTCAGAACAGCAGGGCTGTTTGCCCGACGTTCAGCAGTGTGCGTGCCGCTCACTCCAGCACAGAGACGGGCCCGTCTACTGTGGAGCCGTCAACATCGAAACTGGACCATGAATGAATGGAGGCATGTGCTCTTCACAGATGCAGCCCGCTTCAGTTTGCAGAACGATTCCCGTCGCACATTAGTCTGGAGAGAACCGGATAGCCGATACAACCACAGGAACATCTTGGAACGGGATCAGTATAGTGGTGGTGGCGTCATGGTGTGGAGCGGTATCATGTTGAATGGCCGCACGGACCTTTATGGGTGGTCCGAAGAACACTGTTAACGCTCGAAGATACAGGGATGAGGTACTGAGACAGCATGTTCGACTCTTCTGAGGTGCGGTTGGTCCAGACTTCCTCTTAATGGACGATAATGCCCGACCGTACCGCGCTGCTCTCGTGGATGTATTTCTGTCTGGGGAAGATATTCATCGCATGAACTGGCCAGCGAGGTCTGCGGATCTGAATCCTATAGAACATGCCTGAGATGCATTGGGGAGGCGAATTGCATCCCGTCAGCCTCCATGCAGGACCCTCCAAGACCTTCGCAATGCCCTGTCGGAGGAATGGCCACTACTAGGACCATTCAGCTAAGGAGCCGAACATTCCCTGGGGTAATAATGATATTTCGTGTGGCTATTTCTAGCCTAGTCCAGCCCTGGTGAGGCAGACCCTCCGATGAGGGTGGGCGCCATCTGGCATGTGTAGGTAACTGCGTGTTATTGCGGTTGAGGATAGTGTTATGTGTGGTGTGTGATTTGCAGACATGTTGGGGGAAAGCACGAACACCCAGCCCCCGACCCATTAGAATTAACCGATGAAGGTTAAAATCTCCGACCCGGCCGGGAATCGAACCCGGGACCCTCTGAACTGAAGGCAAGTACGCTGACCATTCAGCCAACGAGTCGGACATTCCATGGGGTGAAAGCAGAAAAATCCTCACTTTCATCTATCCTATCCGACCTCACTTGGTCAACTCTTGTTTTTCTCCAACCCCGGCGATACTAGGTTTGCGAATTCTAGGGAGTCTTTCAGTTTCACGTCCTTCGTGGCCCTTGTCTTTCTTTGGCCCATACCTTCCATTATTCTTTCTTTCTTTCTTTCTTTCTTTTTTTAATCCTTTTACCCTCCATGGATTTTTTACTCGGACCTCTACCGCCTCAAGGGCAGTGTCCTGGAGCGTGAGACTTTGACTCGGAGGGATACAAGTGATGAGGAGGACCAGGACTTCGCCCGAGCGGCCGCAAATGCTATGCTGAACACGGGCTGTGTAGGGGGATGGGAAGATGTGAAGGGACAGACAAGGAAGAGGGAATGAAACGGCCATGGCCTTAACTTAGGTACCATCCCGGCATTTGCCAGGAGGAGAAGTGGGATGCCACGGAAAACCACTTCAAGAATGGATGAGGTGGGAATCGAACCCCCCTCTACTCAGTTGACCTCCCGAGGCTGAGTGAACCCCCTTCCAGCCCTCGTACCACTTTTCAAATTTCATGGCAGGACAGGGAATCGAACCCCAGCCTCCTGGGGGGAGCACCTGATCACACGAACCACTACACCACAGAGGCGGACTTCCATTGTTTTTTTAGTTAATAGAGGATGGTTGCAAAGATTGTCAAACGTGGTCTATAGAAGGCTGAAAGGATTATTTTTTTTAAGAAGATGGTTGTCTAGTAGTAGGTAATTCCTCTTAAAACAATAACCACCACCACTCTCATCAATAGGTCTATCTGCACTGCTATGACGTCACCTCACGTTAAAATATTTCTTGATTTCGGATGAAATTGGGATTACCGGACCTGATTTCAGGGATGCAGAACAAAAGAGAGCCTCCGTGGCTCAGGCGGCCGCGCGCCGTCCTCTCACCACTGGGTTCCTTGGTTCAAATCCCGGCGACTCCATGTAAGAATTGTGCTGGACAAAGCGGAGGCAGAACAGGTTTTTCTCCGGGTACTCCGGTTTTCCCTATCACCTTTCATTCCAGCAACACTATCCACAACCATTTCATTTCATTTGTCATTCATTAATCTTTGCCCCAGAGGAGTGCGACAGGCTTCGGCAGCTGGCACAGTTCCTATCCTCAACGCTAGATGGGGGCTTCATTCATTCCATTCATTAAATCTCAGTCATAGACGCCCAAGAGAGTTTCGGTTTACTCGGTCTGCCATCTAGTGGGCCTAGAGTAAAACGGAACGTCAGAATTGACGAGCAGACAGCCAGATGGTGTCAAATTGAAATGTCTGCGCACGGTAGCTGAGGCCATACGATTATTATTATTATTATTATTATTATTATTATTATTATTATTATTATTATTATTATTATTATTATATAATTCGCTGAGGCCATCAAGGACCACGTTAATTCTTGTTGCATTTGATACTGAACTTGGCCTTCTTTACAACCCAAATTTCCCTCATTCTTTGTGAGTGGGCCTGCTTACGCTCCTCTGTCCAAGGGGCACCGTGTCTTCTCTTCGGTTGCTCGTCTCGGTTTAGCCCGTTCGTCAATATTTTCTTGCGGAAGAGATCTCTGTTAAGGGCGTCTTCATCTGAGATATGTAGCATTTGCAGGTCTTCTTTGGTATTTCTAAACCAGGGAATTGTGGTCTTGGGGTTTGAATAAAAAAGTGAAAGATTTCTTTAGTTAACTTTCTTCCGTCCATTCTTTTCAGATGACCGTAAAATCGTGCCCGTCTTTTTCTGATTGTGTCGATAATTTTCTCTATTTTGCTGTAGACTTCCTTGTTGGATCTCTTTTGGTGGATTCCATTTCTGTACTTTGATCCCAAGATTCCTCTCACAATTTTGCGTTCTCTTTTCTCCAGTTCTTCAAGGAGTCTTTTGTTGGCATTTAGAGACAGGGTTTCGGCTGCATATAAAACTACTGGCTTCAGAACTGTTTCATAGTGACGTATCTTGGTGTTTTGGGAAAGGCATTTTTTTGTTGTAGACTGTGCGGGATGTTTGGTAGGCTATTTCCAGTTTGCGTACTCGCTCCTGAAGTGCTTCTTTGTCCAGTCCATTTTTCATGATGATCTCACCCAGGTATTTGAATTTGTCTACTCGGGTGATGTCGCCGTATTTTGTATGAAGTTTTGGTGGAGCCTCTTTGATGTTAGTCATTACTTCTGTTTTCTCAAACGATATCTGCAAACCAGTTTGTTCGGCAATTTCCTTTAAAATTTCAACTTGAGCTCTAGCGGTTTCTATGTCGTTTGAGAGAACAGCAATATCATCGGCAAATGCTAAGCAGTCTGTTGCGATCCCCTTGGGTTTGGTTCCTATTCTCAATGGACTGTAGTTGGTTTCCTGTAATCTCACCCGCCAGGTTCTGATGATCTTTTCAAGAACACAGTTGAAGAGTATCGGAGATAGCCCATCACATTGTCGGACTCCTGTTTTGATGTCAAAGGAATGCGAGACACATCCGTGGAACTTCACCTTGGATTTTGTATCGGTCAGGGTGGCTCTAATTAATGCCATCAGTTTCAAATCGACTCCAAATTCATTTAAGATGTTTAGCAGGACTTCCCGGTCAATGGAGTCGTACGCTTTCTTAAAGTCCACAAAGACAGACACATACTGCTTGGACCATAGTGTACAATATCTGATGATCGTTTTGAGATTTTGGATCTGTTCAGCTGTTGAGCGACCTTTTCTGAACCCTCCTCAGTATTCACCTATTTGATGTTCGACTTGTGCTTCCAAACGCTCCAGGATGGCAAGTGATAGAATTTTGTAAGTTACGGGTAGCAAAGATATTCCTCTGTAGTTGTTGATGTTCTTCATGCTGCCTTTTCTGTGTAATGGATGGACCAAAGCTATTTTCCAATCTTCGGGTAGGGTCTCCTTGTTCCAAATTTCTTCTATTTGCTTTTGCAAGATATCAAGTGATTCCTCTGGGGCATATTTCCATAGTTCTGCTACTACTGAGTCTTCCCACGGCGCTTTGTTATTTTTGAGACGGGCAATGTGGCGCTTGATTTCATCTCTGTCGGGTGGTCTGGAATCTGGGTACCTGAGTAAGGGTTCCTTGGTCTCAATGGCGCTTTGCGGGTTAGAGCTATTAAGTAAATTCTTGAAGTAATCTGCCAGAATGCTGCAATTTTCTTCATTTGACATTATTATTATTATTATTATTATTATTATTATTATTATTATTATTATTATTATTATTATTATTATTATTATTATTATTATTATTATTCATGACCCGGTCGAATGACTGGAAACAGGCTGTGGATTTTCAGTACAAAAGAGAAGCAAATTTAAAGGAGTAGTCTCCCTACAGCAGTGACATTGTAGAGAAGAAAAATCAGGTAGATCGAGCAAGATGGTCTTGCGGTTAGGGTCACGCAGCTGTGGGCTTGCATTCGGGAGATGGTGGGTTCGAATCCCACCGTTGGTAGATCTGAAGATGGTTTTCCTTTGGTTTCCCATTCTCACACCAGGTAAATGCTGAGGCTGTACCTTAATTAAGGCCGCTTCTTTCCCAGTCCTAGCCCTTTCCTATCCCATCGTCACTGAAAACCATCGATGTGTTATTACGACGTTAAACCAATAGCAGGTAATAATAATAATAATAATAATAATAATAATAATAATTTATGTATAGTATGGATTTAATAGGGGGAGAGTGAAACCCGGTGCCGGCACGGAACCTACTCCTGTCGAATAACACCAACGGGTTTCCGCAAAGCATTACGTCCCCATCCGACGGGCGAATCACCATCAACAGCGTCATATGTCCTCACTCCGTATGAGCACTGCGGAGAGGTTTTAGAAGTGAATCCAGGCTTTTGGCACGCAATCTACTGGTTAGAAATTGTATACCACCACCTCCCCTACCCTGCTGGCCGACATTCTGTTGGTGAAATTCTTTCCGAACAACGGGACTCGAACCTAACCACGGTGTCAGACTATATAGACTTCAACGCCTTAACGATCATGGCCACCAGACGAGCTATAATAATAATAATAATAATAATAATAATAATAATAATAATAATAATAATAATAATAATAATAATAATAATAATAATAAAACCTGGTTTCAGGACAATAAAATTGCATCATTCATGACCTACCATTATAAAAGATTAAGCGTTAAATACGACTTTTCAGAAAACATGACAACGTTAAGTGGAAGAACAGATAATTTCGACGAGATCTCGAAGAATGAAATTACCAAGAGCACACATTAACGATAAGGAAAGCTCATGGATAGCAAGAAAAGTAATGAGCTCGCAAACCTGACACCGCAGATCAGAAAGAAGCAGGACAGACCAAGGGAATCCCTCTGTTGGTACGGACATTTCTGTACATAATTATACAAGGTATCCCCTTGTTTTAAGAGACGAATTCAAGGGGTTTTTATCATCTGCTTTACCTCGCACCAACACAGGGCTAGGGATGGGAAGGAAGCGACCCTAATTAAGATACAGCCCAAGCATTTTCCTGGTGGGAACGTATGAAACCACGGAAAATCATCTTCACGTCTGCCAACAGTGGGGTTCGAACTCACTGTCTGCCAAATGAAATCTGATAGCTGCGTGACCCAAACCACACCGCCACTTGCTCGGTGACTAAAAGAAGGACCCAGGGCTCTCAACTTGGGAGCGTGGGTTGGCGAACTTAGGGTAAACGTACCCGAATTTCATATTTTGTTCTCGAGGAAACTTGTCCTTGGAATGCCTCTAGTTTCAATCACTTGTTCCCAGACATCCGGGAATTTTCAGTGAAACCTTTGATTTAATAATCAGAGGACCGCTGGAACAACTGGAGAAGAAAGAAAGGAAGATCCTAAAGGAAGATTCTGGGACCTATATATGTTGGTGGACAAAGAAGAATAAGATCTAACAAAGAGGTATACAAAGAGACTGAGGGAATTATAGAGTCGATGAAGAAGAGACGAATACAATTTTATGGACATCTCCTACGTATGAATCAACAAAGGCTGACTCGAAAACTCGTTACACATTTCGAAGGGAAAAAAATTGTTCCCACGTGGTTTATGGAGATACATGCTGATATGGAGAGAATGGGCTTTAGTCATGAAGACATCCAAAACAGGAACCAATCTCGCCAATTAGTTTCAGACATCAGAGGCTTCCGAGAAGAAAGAGAAAAGAAATCTTCAGAAGTGATTTTTCAGAAGAAAGAAGGAAGCGGATAAGACATCCCATTTTGAGGTCAGAGTTTGACAGAGCTGTGAGAGACCTAAATAGGGACAAAGCACCTGGAATTGTCGACATTCCCTCTGAATTATTGATTGCCTTAGGACCAGCATGGCAAGGTTATTCCATTTAGTGTGTAAGATGTATGAGACAGGAGAAGTGTCATCCGATATTCGGCAGAATGTTGTTATACCTATTCCCAAGAAAGCCTGTGCTGACAAGTGTGAAAACTAACGCACCATTAGTTTAGTATCTCATGCCTGCAAAGTTTTAACACGTATTATTTACAGAAGAATGGAAATACAAGTTGAAGTTGAGTTGGGAGAAGATCAATTTGGCTTCAGAAGAAACGTAGGAACACGTGAAGCAATCCTAACTTTACGTCTTATCTTAGAGGATCGAATTAAGAAGGATAAGCCCACATACATGACATTCGTAGATCTAGAAAAGGCATTCGATACTGTTGATTGGACCAAGCTATTTAAGATTCTGAAGGTGACTGGGATCAGATACCGAGAACGAAGAATTATCTACAATCCGTATAAAAATCAATCTGCAGTGATAAGAATCGAGGGCTTTGAAAAAGAAGCAGCAATCCAGAAAGGAGTGAGACATGACTGCAGTTTGTCGCCCCCACCTTTTCAATTTTTACATAGAACAGGCAATAAAGAAAATCAAAGAGGAATTTGGAAAGGGAATGACAATCGAAGGAGAGGAAATCAAAACCTTGAGATTTGCCGATGATATTGTTATTTTATCTGAGACTGAAAAGATCTCGAAAAGTTGCTGAATGGTTTGGAC
The DNA here is from genome assembly GCF_040414725.1 of Anabrus simplex. NCBI lineage: Eukaryota > Metazoa > Arthropoda > Insecta > Orthoptera > Tettigoniidae > Anabrus > Anabrus simplex. Next base: position 74,689,338 of record NC_090275.1, on the reverse strand, counting down.
GAAGTCTTGGGTAAGGAGTACAAGATGAAAATAAATAAGTCCAAAATAAAAGTAATGGAGTGCAGTCGAACGAAGGCAGGTGATGCAGGAAATATCAGATTAGGAAATGAAGTCTTAAAGAAAGTAGATGAATATTGTTACTTGGGTAGTAAAATAACTAACGATGGCAGAAATAAGGAGGACATAAAATGCAGACTAGCACAAGCAAAGAAGAGCTTTCTTAAGAAAAGAAATTTGCTCACTGCATGCACTGATACAGGAATTAGACGTTTCTGAAGACTTTCATCTGGATCGTGACATTGTATGGAAGTGAAACATGGACGATAACTAGCTCATAAAGAAAGAGAATAGAAGCTTTTGAAATGTGATGTTACAGAAGAATGCTGAAGGTGAGATGGATAGATTGAATCACCAATGAAGAGATACCGAATCGAATTGGCGAGAGGAGATCGATTTGGCTAAATTTGACGAGAAGAAGAAACAGAATGATAGGACGCATCTTAAGACACCCAGGACCTGTTCAGTTGATTTTTGAAGAAAGTGTAGGTGGTAAGAACGGTAGGAGTAGACCAAAGTATGAATATCATAAGCAGATTAGATCAGATGTAGAATGCAATAGTTACGTAGAAATGAAACGGTTAGCACAGGATAGGGTGGCATGGAGAGGTGCATCACACGTCTATGGACTGATGACTCAAACAACAACAACAACAACAACAACAACAATCGAATAAGCAATTATTTTGTATTCGATTATCCCATCACTAGTCTGTATTCTAACCCCTCTCCCGGCGATGTTCGGTTCTTCGACTGGTGTTCTCATGCCGGTCTTCCGCTACGTACATATTTAGCAACACAGCCTAACAAAGCCCATTTGAATTCGCGCGCGAAGTGATCTGATTGGCTAACTTCAACAACTGATAAATATAAACGGCGCGAAATATCGATTTTTCAAATTATTTATCAGTGTGACCAACCTTCTAACGCTCATAAATTCGGTTCACGTTATTTCCGACCACCCGGTATATAGTTTTAGGTGAACAAGAAAATTCTGACTTTTTAACTCGTCATGTTTAAACATACATGTGTAGTATGTATGGTTTCTCTTCTGTGTGCCCTCTGGTGTACACCTTGCATTCATGTGGAATGTGCTTTTTGGATGCAAGTGAATGTCGATTGGCATGACATGGAGTTTTATTGACACCAAAGTAAAGTACACAAAATGAACAACGGATGGCGCTTCATACGATACACAAGCAATGATTAGCGTAACAATCAAGGTTTAGAAAAGACGATGTTCTTTATAACATGTCGGCCGTCATTCATCAACAATACCTGTAGTTGAGGGACAATGTTGTGTACAGCATATATTTAGGTATGATGAGAAATTGCCGTAGGATGTTGTCTTACAGCATCCCTAACGAGGTCAGACGATCGCGCTAGACTTGCGACTTCAGGTAACCCCACAACCAATAATCACATGGATTGAGATCGGGGGACCGGGGAGGCCAAGCATGACATGCCGCGATTGCAGGTGCATCTGACGCGCTCTCACGATAGCTCATTTCATAACGTACACGGGTTTCATGCGGGATCACTGACGATTTGCTGTCCATCGCCATCTGTTGGCCTGTCTGTGCACCCGTTGTTGGTGTCAATAAAAACTGGCCATTTGTACCTGACGTGTTGCTGTCCAGCGCCATCTGTTGGTCATTTTGTGCACTTTTTTTTGGTGTTAATAAAACCCCATGTCATGCCTATCATGTGTGTCAATTATTACCTCCCTACCTCCAATATTCCATGAAATATTGCCTTTTCAAACGTTAACGAACTTCTGGGTCATCCTGTATCTTATTAGAAATGTCCAACCCTTGTTCCGTTTCTCCACGGTATCGGGTATGAAGTGAGATGTATCTTCGAAGCGAGATTTTACGACCAGATGCCTTTCTTAACGTCAATCTCATCAGAAGAGTTAATGAGATGAAATGAATGACGTGATAAATGATAGTAGGAAGGGAGAGGGTGAAACCCACGACCGGCACATAGCCTACTCCTGTCGAATGCGTGCTCATCCGAAGGACGAATCACTATCAACAGCGTCGTATGCCCTGACTCCATAGGAACATTGCAGAGAGGTCTGGAACTGAATCCATGCTTAGAAATTGATTAGAAATTGTATACCACAACCTCGCCTACCCTGCCGGCTAACATTCTGATGGTGAAATTCTTTTCGACCAACGGGACCCGAACCGACTGACCACGGTGCCAGAGCATATAGACTTGACGCTTTAACGCTCATGGCCACTAGGCGGGCTTCGTCCAATGGTAACATGAAGTAAAGGAAATGGATTTATTTACTAGCAGGTGCCCGCGGCTTCGTCCAATGGTAGCATGAAGTAAAGGAAATGGATTTATTTACTAGCAGGTGCCCGCGGCTTCGTCCAAGTGTAGCATGAAATAAAGGAAATGGATTTATTTACTAGCAGGTGCCCGCGGCTTCGTCCAATGGTAGCATGAAGTAAAGGAAATAGATTTATTTACTAGCAGGTGCCCGCGGCTTCGTCCAAGTGTAGCATGAAGTAAAGGAAATGGATTTATTTACTAGCAGGTGCCCGCGGCTTCGTCCAAGTGTAGCATGAAGTAAAGGAAATGGATTTATTTACTACCAGGTGCCCGCGGCTTCGTCCAAGTGTAGCATGAAGTAAAGGAAATGGATTTATTTACTAGCAGGTGCCCGCGGCTTCGTCCAATGGTAGCATGAAGTAAAGGAAATGGATTTATTTACTAGCGGGTGCCCGCGGCTTCGTCCAAGTGTAGCATGAAGTAAAGGAAATGGATTTATTTACTACCAGGTGCCCGCGGCTTCGTCCAATGGTAGCATGAAGTAAAGGAAATGTATTTATTTACTAGCAGATAGCCCGCGGCTTCGTCCGCGTTTACTAATTCAACCGCGTTAGATTTTTCTAAACCTTTTAATTAAATGCAAAAGAAAAACTATATATATTAACATGCATCGTTTTCATTTTTAATATTGGTCGTTTTCTATTATTTTGATATTTCACCTCCTTTCAACCCCCGCCCGAAGGGGTGTCTTACCCTAAAGTTTTCTTTCCCAAACAGTAAGTCATATGAGTATCATGTTTGGTTGAGAACTATGCTGGAATATACACACGTATTCCATGATCTCGGTCATTTTGGACAGTCCTTTCACCCCTTCTAACTCCCATCCCGATTGGGAATGAACTTTGGCTCAAACCGCATCCAGAGTCTCACTGTTCATCTCAGCTACCCCATTAATATCGGTCATTTTTCGAATTTTTACGTTTCACCCCTTCCTTTAGGGGTGCTAGGGATTTCTTGCCCCTATAGTAATTTTTCCAGATATTAAGTTATATGTGTATCTAGTTCGGTTGAGAGCTATGCTGAAACATACACACACATTCACCCGTAATCCCTGTCATGTTCGACATTTTCTTTCTTCACTCCTTCCCACCTCTATGCCATGGGAATTGAACTTGGACTTTTCATTTGTATATTCTGTTTATAGAAGAAGAAAAAGAAGAAGATAGCATTAGGAAACACGTCATAATCTTCACATACTGTTGGTTAGGCAACCCGCTGATCAGACTTCTCATGCGGTTTAGGCCTACTTACCTTCCCCTATTTTCTTTTTTTCACCCTTCTACTTCCTATGCCTAACTACCATCAGATTTCGTTCAAGCCACGTCCTAAACCCTCCCAGGGGTAATAAGAACAAATTGTGAAATTTTCAGCGAAATCTGTGCAGTAGTTTTTGAGTCCATTCGAGACATACATACACAAAAAAAAAAAAAAAAAAAAACATTCATTTTTATACGCACATATAGATTTATTTACTGTACTTGGTTTCTTTCTTTTTTCTATCCTTCGTTATTTCTTTCTTTCATAATCTGTTTACCCTCCAGGGTTGGTTTTTCTCTCGGACTCAGCGAGGGTCCCATTTCTACCACCTCAAAGGCAGTGTCCTGGAGCGTGGGACTTTGGGTCAGATACAACTAGAAAGAAGGACAAGTACCTCTCCCAGGTGGCGTCACCTGCTATGATAAACAGGGGCCTTGTGGGGGATGGGAAGATCAGAACGGATAGACAAGGAAGAGGGAATGAAGCGGCCGTGACCTTATGTTAGATGCCATCCTAGTATTTGCCTGGAGGAGAAGTGGGAAACACTTCGAGGATGGCTGAGGCGGGAATCGATCTCCCCCTCTACTCAGTTGATCTCCCGAGGCTAAGTGGACGCCGTTGCAGCCGTCGTACCAGTTTTCAAATTTCGTAGCAGAGCCGGTGGGGGCAGCTAATCACACTAAACACTACACTTCTGAGGCGGACTTTGGCTTCTTCCAAGTGGCGAAGTCCTCTCTTACACTTAAACACATTTCCAACATTCTTCTGCAGATATATAATTTATAATTTAGCAAAACTCTCACATGTACAAAATAATTAAAATAATTATCCTCCACCCCCGGGGGGTTCGGGTTCGATTCCTGGCTCTGCCACGAAATTTTAAAAAGTGGTACGAGGGCTGGAACGGGGTCCACTCTGCCTCGGGAGGTTAAATGAGTACAGGTGTGTTCGATTCCCACCTCAGCCATCCTGGAAGTGGTTTTCCGTGGTTTCCCACTTCTCCTTCAGGCAAATGCCGGGATGGTACCTAACTTAAGGCCACGGCCGCTTCCTTCCCTCTTCCTTGCCTATCCCTTCCAATCTTCCCATCCCTCCACAAGGCCCCTGTTCAGCATAGCAGGTGAGGCCGCCTGGGCGAGGGACTGGTCATCCTCCCCACAGTTGTATCCCCGACCCAGAGTCTGAAGCTCCAGGACACTGCCCTTGAGGCGGTAGAGGTGGGATCCCGCGCTAAGTCCCAGGGGAAAACCAACCCTAGAGGGTAAACAGATTAAGAATAAGAAGAAGAAGAAGAATTAAAATAATATAGTGTACCTTAACCAATATGAAATTATATTGCTCAAACGCGCGCGCGCGCGCGCACACACACACACTGTAAATGCACATATTACACAATTATCAACTAGGTCTACATACAGCCTACAAGAGAGTACACACGTCAGTCGGTAGCTTTCAACAAGTAATCTCGACACAATCTCTTGAGATAAGTCAATGAACCACTGACATTGACTGGTAAGGAATTCCACAGTCTGGAACCGGTTACAGTAAAATAATTGTTATACGGAGATGATTGATTGATTGATTGATTGATTGATTGATTGATTGATTGATTGATTGATTGATTGATTGATTGATTGATTGATTGATTGATTGATTGATTGATTGATTGTCAACAACTTATCTTTTTTCTCTTCCTTAATCCGTTTACACTGCAGGGTTGTTTTTTTCCTTCGGACTCGGTGAGGGATCTCACCTCTATCGCCTCAAGGGCAGTGTCCTGGAGCGTGAAACTTTAGGTCGGGTGGATACAACTTTGGAATAGGACAAGTACCTCGCCCAGGTGGCCTCACCTGCCATGCTGAACAGTGGAAGTGTGGGGGAATGGGAAGATCGGAAGGGATAGACAAGGAAGATGGAAGGAAGAGGCCGTGGCCTTAAGTTAGGTACCATCCCGACATTTGCGTGTAGAAGTGAGAAATCACGGAAAACCACTTCGAGGATGGCTGAGGTGGGAATTGACCCCCACCCCCTCTACTCAGTTGACTTTCCGAGGCTGAATGGACCCTGTTATTTTAACCACATACCAGCCCTACTGTCATTCTTAAATTTCTGGCATTACCGGAAATTGAACCCGGACTCCGGAGGACGGCAGCTAATACTGCTAACCGTTATGCTACCCGATTATAGATGATTCAATAAACTTGGTGAAGAGGAATTGCAAGGGTAGAGCCAGCGTGAGTGTTGCAGGACAAGTGAAATGTACTGAGGCGACTTGTTATAGGCTAAAGGAGTTACTGTATTAATACAAGTATGTGATACGTCTTTTGTCCGGTTTATTTATTTATTTATTTATTTATTTATTTATTTATTTATTTATTTATTTATTTATTTATTTATTTATTTATTTATTTATTTTGCTATTGGCTTTACGTCGTACCGACACAGATATGTATTATGGTGACGATGGGACAGGAAAGGGCTAGGACTGAGAAGGAAGCGGCCGTGGCCTTCATTAAGGTACAGCCCCAGCATTTGCCTGGTGTGGAAATGGGAAACCATGGAAAACCATCTTCAGGGCTGCCGCCAGTGGGGTTCGAACCTACTATCTCCCGAATACTGGATACTGGCCGCACTTAAGCGACTGCAGCTATCGAGCTCGGTTTGTTTGGTTTAAACCAGTGAAGTCTCTATACTAAGAAGCTATATGGACATCATATCTTTTTAATGTACGCGAGTTTATCTATGGCCATTGGCTGCAATAAGCGTATTATTATTATATGCACACCATATCTCAAGTTAAAAATGAATCTGAAGCAATAGTTCAAAGTTCGCTGCAGTTTCATCGTTTGTTCCTTAGTTGCGTCAATAAGGATTACGTCACAGTAGTTGAGGATGGGAAGAATATTGAAGTCTGGACTAGTCTTTGTCGCATGTCCGTTGGTAAGACATCTTTGTTTCTTCTCAATGGATGAAGCGAAGCAAAAACCTTCTGACATACATTTGTGATATGTAAGTAGAATATTTTTTAATAGGTAAGTAGTAGAATGAATATTTTAATTTTCTTAATGTGTATGAAACAATGAAACCACATGACAAACTAACACACCGTACAGCTCAGTACAAAACAAAGTTTTAGTTGTGTTGTATCTGGTATCGGAAATTGTGTAAAAAAATGTCTGGTAACCTTACCATGGGGCCCCTGACGCTGTTTCCATTTACATGTACAGTTGATCTGTGTTATAACGACATCGGTTTCAGTGACAACTCGTCTATAACGTCATGTTTTCTGTGGTACGGACATATTCCTCACTAAAAAATCTGTTTTTCAGCATCTTTCTCGCATATAACGTCATTTTCAACCTTTGTTTGAATTAAGATGTTCTTTGTTTATTTTGCAAGTTGCTTTACGTCACACCGACACAAATAGGTCTTATGGCGACGATGGGACAGGAAAGGCAGGAAGGAAGCAGCCGTGGCCTTAATTAAGGTGCAGCCCCAGCATTTGCCTGGTGTGAAAATGGGAAACCACGGAAAACCATCTTCAGGGCTGCCGACAGTGGGGTTCGAACCCACTGTCATCCGAATACTGGATACTGGGCGCACTTAAGCGACTGCAGCTATCGAGCTCGGTGAAGATGTTCTAAGAACCGAAGTATTTTAAGAAATTTTTGTTCAAAACTGACAACCTGGCAAATTATTTCCTGTCCCCTTTTATCATGGACCTCGCGAATGCAGGCAGATTCTCCACCCCATTGTAACCCGTCCGAACTCTTGCGATATCAACGGTACCTGCGTGCGGTCAGTTTTGACTGGAAGTTTCCTCTAAGTGCACGCATTGTAACGCAATATGATTACTAAAATAACAGCTTTAACGTTGTGAAAAAAGTTAAAGTGATTCTCCAAATTGAGAATGGATTTTTTAAAAGTTGACGTGTGTCGTGAGTTTGGCCTTGTTAATTCCACAATCCAAACGATTTGGAAGAGCAAGGATAAAATTGATTGCTGCATTTGAAGAGAATGGTTCGAAAATTAGGCGGCTACGAAAACCTGAACGTAGTGACATGGATGGCTAATTAAGTTTATGTCACTGTATTTTTAATTTTCCACCTCACTAAACTGATATTACGAAACTCCGTTATTACGACACTCGTTATTGCGACACTCGTTTATAACGACACAATTTTTCAGGTCCCTTCGATGTCGTTATAAACGAGTTCTACTGTATTAGCCTCCGCGCTTTCATCTTTTGTATGCAACCTAGCTTGGTCAAACCTAGTTCTCTTTCCACCTCGATGGTACTTGCTTGGTGTAAGAAGTATTTCCATTTCTCGTCCTTCCACTACCAGACAAAGCGAACTCCGATGGTAAATATGAAACTCAGTGAAAACACTGCTGTGCCCGCGAGTTTTGTTGATCGCTACCATTACGAGGACCGAGAAGAATGCCGCTTCAGCATTCATTTCCGCAGTACTGCCAACGAAAGAGAGTGAAACAAATGATGAAAAGTAGTAAATCGAACCCGGAAAATATTTACAGTAGAACTGACGCGGGATTGGCCCTTGTTAATGAACATCACAGAAGATGCTGGAAATGGGCCTCATCTGAAGAAATGAAGAACTGAGGATATAAAAGTTCTGGCTCCACTTCACTCAAACCACCGGCAGAACTCAACACGTGAAGGTTCGTCTGGACGCTGTAGCGCATGCACGACAGTAAATTTGTAAGGATACAGATACAGGTCCTTTTTGGTAATGTTTCGACACGACGGTCTCTAAATTCCCACTTACACAGATAAACGGCGGTGAGATTTCATTCCAGGCTTTCCTTCGCTGGAGGAATGTTTTCTGGTGTTCAAACTCTTTTTATTAGCTACAGAGCCCATTTCACTCCAAATGTACCTCTAAGTTTTGCATTGCAGACTTTGCTGGAGGTTTTGCCAAAACCTTTCCAGTCTTAAACTCTTGCGCAAACAGTTCTGCATTGGTTTCCCACGAATCGTGCTTCCCATAACACTCGACAATGAACATGCTCTGTTTTACCGTGAGCACCATTTTGTATTGCATTCACCAAACCAAACTCCAGGGCGCACAGTCCCGAAGGTCCATGGCCCACCAAGCGACCACTGCTCAGCCCGAAGGCCTGCAGATTACGAGGTGTCGTGCGGTGAGCACGACGAATCCTCTCGGCTTCACTTGGCTTCCTAGATTGGGTCCTCCATCTCACCGTCAGATGGCTCCTCTATTGCAATCATGTAGGCTGAGTGGACCTCGAAACAGCCCTCAGATCCAGGTAAAAATCTCTGACCTAGTCGGGAAACGATGTGTTGTATTCAAGTGGTCAAAAAACACGCTTGCTCCTCTTACTCTCGCTGAGCAGTTAGGGGTGCGCAGCTGTGAGCTTGCATTCGGGAGTTAGTGGATTTGAACCGCACTGTCGGCAGCCCTGAAGTTGGTTTTCCGTGGTTTGCCATTTACACACCAGGAAAATGTTTGGGCTGTACCTTAATTGAGGCCACCACCGCTTCTTCCCCATTCCCCACCCCTAGGCCTTTCGTATTCCATCGTCGCCATAAGACATATCTGTATCCGTGCGACGTAAAGCAGCTTGTAAAAAAAAACCCATCTCACTCACTCGCTCACACGTAATAACCCAGCGACGGATGCAGGAGATGCGCACGCGCAGATACGTGACAGCAACCGATTGGTGCATCGAAATCACGGTTTTCAGTATTTCCTGCGATGGGCAGTTCTCCTGTTCATTAACAAGAGTCAATTCCTCATTAGTCTTATAAATATTTTCCGGACCTGTTTTATTTTGTCCATTCTGTATAAGGCTCACCTAAATGAAACTTCTCTATTGGTTTATTGTCCGGAATACGTGGACATACAGGAAGTAAAGAGTGATCTATGGGTGACATATATGGCTAAATATAGTCGCCTTGTTGGTTCCCTACGGTCCGCTTGATGACGGATACCTCGGGCGAACGACGTATATGGATGACGGTGGAACCATTCTTCAGCGGCGTTTCGGACTCATCATTGCTTGTGAACCGACATCCCTTGATTGTTTTCTTTTTTCTGTTTCTCAGCAGGCTGCCCACTGTGCCTAACATGGTTTTGGGAGGACCTTACTCGTCCATGATTTTAATTTCCAACACCTTCTGAACACCCTATAGTTGCGGTGACTCAAACGTTAAGCAGTACCACCCACTGTCTACACTCGCTTCTGTTGTGCCAACAGCGGACGGCTTTTGACCAATAGAACGCTTGCATTGTCAGTGACAGTCCACGTGGAGTACTTCATAAGCGTGCCGGTCCTGAAGCCGACTTGCTCGTCAGGTCTCCAGTGTTGCACAGCTGCACGCAGTTCTGTCCAGTCTCACTGCTCACTCTCAGAGGCTAAGTAGTTAAAACGGAGAGGTAATAACCCTGTGTCTCTAGTTGAGGAAATCCTAGCACTCCGTGAACAAGGAATATCAACACAGCCGGCCGGCTAGGCTTCAAAAGCGTGCCGGTCGTTAATTAGGAAATTGCAAGAACTATACAGTGTTCAGGTACACACCCATTCCCACACACATTTTTCATCCGGCACCGCCAATACCATCTGCCATCATAGATTGAATAACCGATGAGGGGCAGATTCCAGTACCGCCAATACCATCTGCCATCATTGATTGAATAACCGATGAGGGGCTGATCTGGCCTAATTTCCGCACGTACAAACAACACACTCACACTTTCCGACAATACCAAATTTCTTTCCAAGCCTCCGTGGCTTCAGCGGCAGCGCGCCAGCGTCTCACCACTGGGTTCCGCGGTTCAAATCTCGGTCGCTCCAAGTGAGATTTGTGCTGGACAAAGTGGAGGCGGGACAGGTTTTTCTCCGGGTACTCCGGTTTTCCCCGTCATCTTTTATTCCAGCGACACTCTCCAGTATCATTTAATTTCATCTGTCAGTCATTAATCATTTACCCAGAGGAGTGCGACAGGCTTCGGTAGCCGGCACAATTCCTATCCTCGCCGCTAGATGGGGCTCCATTCATTCCATTCCTGACCCGGTCGAATGACTGGAAACAGGCCGTGGATTTTCACCAGATTTCTTCCTGACATCAATCGACGCATGCGCAATGTTTTCTTTCTTAGAATAATGACGCTTACTAAAATGATGATGATGATGATGATGATGATGATGATGATGATGCTTGTTGTTTAAAGGGCCTAACATATGGGCCATCGGCCCCTCGTACTAAAGTCTCAATTTCATTTGGGCAACCCTCGCATATACGCATGAGAGAAAAAAGAAATAGAAATGAAGAGAAAAACATATAGCTATTTATGGCTGTCTTGCATGAATTTTGCGGCACCGCGAGACGGTTACAGTAACGTACAGTAATGTACGTAGGGAATACAAATTCTGCACTAAAATATTTTATTCCTCATGTTGAATATGAAGTCACTAAAATACAGCAGAATTCCGCTAACTCGACAATTTGATGAGCACTAATTTTTCCTCCTTTGTAATCGCTAAATGATTTTCACTCATCAAGATATAAGAACCATGTTTCTCCGTTCTAACGTGACTTCGGTATGTCAACCAACGGACTGGGCATTTTGGAAGAAGTGATATAGACATAAACTTCTTTCTTCTCTGATCTTAGCCGTAGAGAAAGAGTGTGACATGATAAAGTAAAGGAAATAGACATGTTGGACGTAGTAGGGGTGGATATCTGAATCTTGGAATGAAATCGGGTATATAAGCTTTGTTCGTTCCTGGAGAAAGTTGCTAGACCATTCTGGTAACGAGTTTTAAGAAAGCAGGGAAGAGGCAGAAAATTGTGAAATAGTGGACTCATTGAAAAAAATTCCTGGCTGCGAAGATGCTTCTGGTGGTGATGTTAGAGAATGGATGGGGCAGGATGAAAATTATGCACTGTTAGAATGTGAAGTACCATTAGTGAAAGAGATTGAAGATAGAAATGAAGATACCGAGCTCGATAGCTGCAGTCGCTTAAGTGCGGCCAGTATCCAGTATTCGGGAGATAGTAGGTTCGAACCCCACTGACGGCAGCCCTGAAGATGGTTTTCCGTGGTTTCCCATTTTCACACCAGGCAAATGCTGGGGCTGTACCTTAATTAAGGCCACGGCCTCCTGTCCCATCATCGCCGTAAGACCTATCTGTGTCGGTGCGACGTAAAACAACAAGCAAAAAAAAAAAGAAAAAAAGAAGATAAATCAGAACATGAAGAGTTGAAGAAAATTAATTCTAACAAGGAAATTAAGGATTTCCGTACCTATGTCCGTATAACATATTTTCGTCTTCTACTTGTGAGGAACGTGTCGTGAAAGTTTAACCATACTATATTGCTACATTCTGTATACACAAGTATAGAGACGTTTCACTAAGTCTCTGAATGAAGTCTTTTAGCGTCCAGTCTACAAACCAGTATGAAGAAACTAAGCCTCTCTTAAATACCGTATTATTCCCTATTCGTCCGTCGCCCACATCCCAGCTCTATATGGATTCTAACCTTGGCAGATCAGTGTGGTGATAACGGATCCCCAGCTGAGTCAGACACTGCTTCCGTTAACTCTTCTTGTCTCATTTCCTGCCAAACTCACTTGTTCAGATTTTGTTTTCTTCTAAACCTAACGGTATGATGTTTCGTGTCTCATTTCCTTGCCTTAATGGCTCTTCGCTTTCCTCAGCGGATATCATATTCTTTGTGTGAAGAAATTTTTCATGTCCACTACGCCGGACAGTACGTAGTGCGTGTGAAGTCTGATAACTTGTGCAACTGTGGGTGGTTTTCTTTACAATTTGTTTTACTTCAGTGGTTGTGGTGGTGGTGATTATTGTTTTAAGAGGAAGTACAACTAGGCAACCATCCTCTATATAACACTAACCAGAGAGAGAAAATTAAGGGATCCGACACTTCGAAAAATGAAGGTATCGGCCAAAGGAAGACAAGGGCCACGAAGGGCGTGAAAATGAAAATCTCGCTAGGCCTTCATACGTAACACTGTCGGGGTCAGAAAATGGCAAGAGTTGACAAAGGGAGGTCGGATAGGATAGATGAAAGTGAAGAGCTGGCACAAGTAAATGTAAGCAATGCCAGGACTCAACTAAAGACCTCGTGGTCCGCAACCCACGCTCCTAAGTTAAGAGCCCTTGGGGCCCTTTTAGTCGCCTATTACGACAGGCAGAGATATCGTGGGTGTTATTCTACCACCCCCACCCACACGGGGTTGTTTAACGTCACACCGACGATGGAAAGACCTAGGAGTGGGAAGGAAGCGGCCATGGCCGTAATTAAGGTACAGCACCAGCATTTGCTTGGTGTGAAAACCGTCTTCAGGGCTGCAGACAGTAGGATTCGAACCCACTATCTCCCAGATGCAAGCTCACAGCTGCGCGCCCCTAACCCGCACGGCCAGCTCGCCTGGTGTTTGTGGTGTTTGCACTGATGTATGTACACTACCTGATTAAAAGTATCCGGTCATTCCTGTATACGCGAACACTGAAGCATAGAATAATTACTACGACTGCCGCTGCTGATATAGGAAACACCAAGTGTCCAGTATTTAGAACCACAAGACACCTGCAGAATGGGTGGACCAAGGGAGCTTAGAGACTTCGAAGGTGGATTGTTTATTGGTTGCTACATCAGTAATCAATCAGTCAGTCCTATTTCCACCCTTCTCAAGTTGCCCTTGTCGACTGGCGGAGATGTTAATAACAATGTTATTGACTAACTCATTTTACGGTTTTAAGAAATGCAGAGGTGCCGGAATTTTGTCCCGTAAGAGTTATTTACCGTGCCAGTAAATCTACCGACACGAGTATCATGCATTTGAGCACCTTCAAATACCATCGGACTAACAAGGGGAGGTCGCCAAGTGATTTTCTAGAAAAGTGTTCAAATTTTGAGGATTTGCCCTTCATGAAAAAATACTTTAGCCCTATTCGAGCGCTTTTGGCAATGGGCCTTATGCTGTTCAAAATGTACCCTTTAAAATATATCCTCAAACTTTTGTAGTCTTTTTGCGCAAACGTTTCCGACTACTCTCCGTGGCGTAGTCGCTAGTGCATTCACGTTGGAAACTGGAAGTTTCGAGTTCGAAATTTGAAAAGCGGTACGAGGGCACGAACGTGGTCCACTCAGCCTCGGGAGATCAACTGAGAAGAGGTGGGTTCGATTCCCACCTCAGCCATCCTCGAAGTGGTTTTCCGTGGTTTCCCACTTATCCTCCAGGCAAATGCCGGCCACGGCCGCTTCCTGCCCTCTTCCTTGTCTTCCCTTCCAATCTTCCCATCCCCCAACAAGGCCCCTGTTCAGCATAGCAGGTGAATCCGCCTGGGCGAGATACTGGTCATACCCCCCAGTTGTATCCCCGACCCAATGTCTCACGCTCCAGGACACTGCCCTTGAGGCGGTAGAGGTGTGATCCCTCGCTGAGTCCGAGGGAAAAACCAACCCTGGAGGGTAAGCATATTAAGAGATAATAATAATAATAATAATAATAATAATAATAATAATAATAATAATAATACCGAGCTACGGCTATGGAGCCAAACTCAGCATTCAGAGACAACTGGGTTCGAACCCAACCAATGAGTGTCCTGAAGATGGTTTCCGTTGTTTCCCATTTTCATACCAGGCAAATGCTGTAGCTGAACCTTAATTAAGGCCACGGCCGCTTCCTTCCCATTCCTAGGCCTTTCCTGTCCCATCGTCGCCGTAAGACGTATCTTTGTCGGTGCGACGTAAAGCAAATAGCAAAAATAGCAAAATCGTCTTCACCGTTTCACAAATACCACTAAGTGTATTCAGCTAAAGCAGTCCTGAACTGCTGGAGTACGCAAGGAGCCGCCTCTGCGGTGTAGTGGTTAGTGTTATTAGCTGCCACCCACGGAGGCCCGGGTTCGATTCCCGGCTCTGCCACGAAATTTGAAAAGTGGTACGAGGGATGGAACCGGGTCCACTCAGCCTCGGTAGGTCAACTGACTAGAGAGGTGGGTTCGATTCCCACCTAAGCCATCCTGGAAGTGGTTTTCCTTGGTTTCCCACTTCTCCTCCAGGTAAATGTCGGGATGGTACCTAACTTTATGCCACGGCCGCTTCCCTCCCTCTTCCTTGTTTATCCCTTCCAATCTTGCCATCACCCACCAAGGCCCCTGTTCAGCATAGCAGGTGAGGACGCCTGGGCGAGGTACTGGTCTTCCTCCCCAGTTGTATCCCCGACGCAGAGTCTGAAGCTCCAGTACACTGTCCTTGAGGTAGTAGAGGTGGGATCCCTCGCTGAGTCCGAGGGAAAAACCGACCCTGGAGGGTAAACAGAAGAAGAAGTTCGCAAGGGGCTGAGATCACATAGTCTTGTGTCAGGAAGATGTAGACCTATATTTCTTACAGAACTGTCCGGTTCCATTGGTAAATACTTAGGGTGCAGACCTTTGGTCGCAGGGGTCCCGGGTTCGGCTCCAGGCAGGGTCGGGAATTTTAACCATCATTGGTTAATTTTGCTGGCACGCGGAGTGGGTGTATGTGTCGTCTTCATCATCATTTCATTCTCATCACGACGTGTAGTTCACCTACGGGTGTCAAATCAAAATACCTGCACCCGGCGAGCCGAACATGTCCTCGGACACTCCCAAAAGGTGTCCCAGGAGCTCTTAACTTGGTAGCGTGGGTTGGCGAGCACGGAGCTCTTAGCTGAGTTCTGGCATCGCTTCCACTTACTTGTACCAGGCTCCTCACTTTCATCTGTTACGGGGATACCCGTGGAGCAGAAAGAGGTTAAAGAAGGTGCTGGGATGAATGGGTCTAACTACAATGTCAAGAATTGAATTTAAAACTTAAACTGAAGGTTATATTTTCAGAACTTCAAACTTAACAATTTTTTATGACAATATTACAGGTACAAGTAGCAATCATTAAACAAGATAGGGAAAACACTTTGGGCTTTAAGCCCCTAGTTTTACAATTTTACAAAAGGAAGAGGTGTTATTTAATGAGGGGCAGAAATTTAAGAGCACTTGCTCCCTAAATCACAATATCTAGCCTCCCAGAGGCACACTTTACAGTTACAAAACTTTGAAAAGAGCTAACAGGCTCTCAGTTTCTTACTGCCTACTCAAGGCAACGTGACTTACAGCCCTGGCCTCTCAAGGCACAACTTGCGATATGAAAACTTATTAATACAGGGGTACTTAAAGCCCAAACTACGGGGGCCTTCATAGAAAAGGAACAGGTTAAATAACTGGCCCGAACACAAAGTGAATGGAGGCGTACCCTGCACTCCAAGATAATAAACACTAAAAACCTAAAGGGCTCTAGGCCGATGAAAAAGGGGCTATTCCCAAACTACTTAGGTGACTCGTATAGAAATTACATTACAGTTATGAAACGTAGTCACCTCAAACCAAGATGAAGGTGAGCTCGAGAGGGTACATCACTCTGTATCCCCGTTTTACATTTGAAGATTTTATGA
Source organism: Anabrus simplex (assembly GCF_040414725.1). NCBI lineage: Eukaryota > Metazoa > Arthropoda > Insecta > Orthoptera > Tettigoniidae > Anabrus > Anabrus simplex. Next base: position 74,673,189 of record NC_090275.1, on the reverse strand, counting down.
AGGTTTTACATTAGCCAGCAGACAGTTAGATTTTTTTAAAAGTAGGTTACATAGTTAGCGATTCGGACCTTTGCCTCGGGTTAAACTGCGGATTTATCAAGAAAGAAAGATGTTATGTGCCCATTACCTTGTAGCTGTTCACTTGACCGATGAAAGAGGCCGCCCGCCTTCTGCTTTGACACACATAATCAGTAAGATGACGATTAATGGGCCAAGAAACGTGAAAATCCGCAGTTTATAAACCCTCAGGGAAGATTCGAGACCATTCAAGATTAAACTAGCCACACTCTCTCAAGTTTATTGGTTAATTTCAAAGTTACACTCAGAATCGAAGAAGAAGCCGGTGATAGGTGGAAAATTAATTACAGAAATTACGGATTTGCTAGATTCAAAACTGGCAGAAATGAAAAGGAAATATTACTAACCCAAAAATAAATGAACATCATTCAGTTACAAAACCCTAGAAATACAAAACTTCTTTAAATTATAACTTCTTTCTCTTCGCACCAGGGTACATGATCATAGTTTTTAGTGGTGTCATCTGTGGGAGAATGTCCAAACTACTTAATGAATATCAAACAAAACAAGTAGAAATTCGCTCAGGATAGGAAACTGCACAATAACAAAATTACTCAATATTTAGGTGGTGACGTCTTCTGATTAAAGATCCAAGTTGGTGTAGTTTCAGTTTCACTGTTTCACCAATAGAGGAGTTCATTTAGGCGCTAGTTTTAAATGCGCGGCATTGAGGTGTACCTCCCGCTACACATACTGTATATCCTATCCGACCTCCTTTGGTCAACTCTTGTTATTTTCCGACCCCAACGCTGTAAGAACACTCGAGGGCTCGGAAGTCTTTCATTTTCACGCCCTTCGTGGCCCTTGTCTTTCTTTGACGATACCTTCATTTTTCGAAGTGTCGGATCGCTTCCATTTTTCTCTCTGATTAGTGTTAACCACGGTGTAGAATAGACTGGTGTGGAAGCAGACTTTGTGTTTTTGAAATCTTCCAATGTTAGGCCTATATATGGTTTTTCTTAAGAAACTCGTGCTTTACAGTTTTCAAAATTAGGTGGTTTTAGCAGACTACACAGAAAGCATTTTACCGAGCGAATTGACCGCGCGGATAGAGTCACGAAGCTGTGAGCTTGCATTCGGGAGATAGTGCGTTCGAATCCCACTGGCGGTAGCGTTGAAAATGTATTCCGTGGTTTCCCATTTTCACACCAAGCAAATGTTGGGGCTGTACCTTAATTAAGGCCACGGCCGATGCCTTCACACTCCTAGCCCTTTCCTAGCGCATCGTCGCCATAAGCCCTATCTGTGTCGGTGCAGCATAAAGCACCTTGTAAAAATAAAAGCACAAAGCATTTTATATAACTTAATGTTGGCATTGTTGAATGATAATTTTGTTCACCGGCAGCTCTAATGATTCCAAAACCGAGCTCGATAGCTGCAGTCGCTTAAGTGCGGCCAGTATCCAGTAATCGGGAGATAGTGGGTTCGAACCCCACTGTCGGCAGCCCTGAAGATGGTTTTCCGTGGTTTCCCATTTTCACACCAGGCAAATGCTGGGGCTGTACCTTAATTAAGGCCACGGCCGCTTCCTTCCAATACCTAGGCCTTCCCTGTCCAATCGTCGCCATAAGACCTATCTGTGTCAGTGCAACGTAAAGCAACTAGCAAAGAAAGAAAATTCCAAAAAAATTCTTAAATGTATCTCGGTTAAATTTTGCGAAGAGTACATAACCAAAATCACAGAAGTGAAGGGAATATTCTAACAGAGCAATTGTTGACATTACCGGGTAAGTAGACAAATAATTGTATGGGCTCGAGGGGCGGGTGATGTATTTAATTGCATTTAATAAATTTATCCAGACAATAAAAGCTAGAAAACAGACGCAATAAATAAATACTGCAGATGACTTAAAAAGATCACAGTATTTATGTCAAAGAAATAAATCACAGACGTAGGCTTATCGCACAACTCTCACTCAACACAATACATTTACGCACTGATTTAAAGCCTAAAATGCACACGCAATAAATAAATACTGTAGATGACTTCACTACAGAAGTTCAGGGAGGAAACGCGTCTATTGGTTGATATCCGAAGCAAAGTGCTGGCAATACCAATGATGGAAACGGCTAGAAGATTCTTCAGAGAGGCTTCCACTTCTGAAGATATTACTGGAGTAGATATAAACTTAATAAACCATCTACGTGCCATCGTAGAAACTCTTTCGCGTGGGTATGCCATTGATAAAGTGAGATTTGGCATGTACGCAAAGGAAAATATACAATTGTACTTACAAAAATACAAATCGTATTACATGCCTGTAACTTTGCACAAACTCCTGGTTCATGGAGAGGAGGTAATTAGGCACTATATTATACCTATTGGACAACTCTACGAGGAAACCTAGAAGACCAGGAATAAAGATAATAGGAAACCTTCCAGAAAGACACAAATACTGAGCTTTTCCATACGCTGCTTATATCATCGGACCCTTATATTACCAGCTTAGGGAAATCAAGGAGGAGGAAGTTGATTCCGCTTTCACGAGAAGTACTCAACTTACTGTCTGAGCCTCCTGTATCTGGATCTACCGAAGGAGATAATGACAGTGACGATAGCGATTCTGATGTAACTGCATCTAATGAATAAATTGTTTGGCAATTACATGTATTCCTGCATCTCTTCTTAAGCATTCTAAACAGCATGTCCCACTATTAACATCTATTTAATTTCCTAAAGCTATAACGAAAAATGATTGAAATTACAAAGATTACTAATGCTTCCTTCCCTCTTCCTTGTCTATCCCTTCCAATCTTCCCATCCCCCCGCAAGACCTCTGTTCAGCATAGCAGGTGAGGACGCCTGGGAGAGGTACTGGTCATCCTCCCCCTTGTATCCCCCGACTCAGAGTCTGAAGCTCCAGAACACTGCCCTTGATGCGGTAGAGGTGGGATGCCTCGCTGATTTCGAGGGAAAAACCAACCCTGGAGCCTAAACAGATTAAGAAAGAAAGAAAGAAAGAAAGAAAGAAAGAAATGTTAATACTTCTATTCCTGGCGTAGTAATTTGTTCTTTGTACTTGATTGACCACACACTTAATTGTCTCCAATAATATCAGTTACATACTAAGTTTTATGTAAATCGGTCCATTAGTTTCCGAGATACGATTTTTGGCCGGCTAGATTCCTAAAATTACGCACTGTGCAACTCCCAGCCCTTAAGGAGCTAGCTGGAGCGACGCATCATGTCGGCCGTGATTATCGGAACACATCTGCCCGGTGGATGAGGAGGCTTGCTTCCTTACCTGCCCATCTTACACCGTGGTGTTAACAGAGGATGGTTACCTAGTTGTACTTCCTCTTGGAACAATAATCACCACCACCGCCTATTATATAATGTTTAAATTTAATGGATTTGGTATATGTACAAGAACAATCTTAATTCAAATCTATTTTTAAGTTTAATGTTTTATTTAATATTATAGTTTAGTTAGTGTGTTCAAAAACCAGTTCATTATTATATGAAGACGCTACATAAAAGGGCTTTTGAACCTCAGTCGCGTGTAATTTATCAATAAATTAAAATGCTCTCTATCGCTCTCTCTCTGCTCTATGACTTCACTTGTTTTTTTCCTTTGCATTGCTTGGATATGTAATTATATATGACTTAACCTTTCTTGTATTCTATTTTCAGATGGAAAGCAGAAGTGGATGTCATATTCCTCTGTTAAAAACTTGTTGCTTGTTCAACAGTTTACGTGGTGGAGTCTACTACATTGCTATTCTTTGTATGGTAAGCAGTAAAATATATCAGTATTATTTTCAAACTTACTTGTTTCTATGAATCCCTTGCATGCTACTACAAGCAAGCAATATAAACTTAATTTTCATCATCATCATCATCATCATCATCAGTAGCTCTTCAGCCTAGTGAGGGCCTCGGCTTCCCGGAGGACCTTTCTTCAGGCTTCCTTATCCTTGGCAACTATCACCAGTTCTTCACTCCAAGTCTCTTCGCATCCTCTGATTAATAATAATAATAATAATAATAATAATAATAATAATAATAATAATAATCTAGATGACATATATTTCTTTACAATATAGTTTACGTCTCACCGACGACGATGGCGACGATGGGATAGGAAAGGCCTAGGAATGGGAAGAAAGCGGCCGTGGCCCTAATTAACGTACAGCCCCAGCATTTGCCTGGTGTGAAAATGGGATACCACGGAAAACCATATTCAGGGCTGCCGACAGTGGGGCTCGAACCCACTATCTCACGGATGCAAGCTCACAGCTGCGTTCCCCTAACCGCACGGCCAACACGCCCGGTAAACCTAGAGGAAGCGGCCATACAGATCAACCTCCTAGAAAAGATCGCTAGCAAGACGGGACTTAGGATATCGAAAGAGAAGACCTAAGTTCATGATGAATGTAAACATGGACCACAACTCCTTGAAACAGAGACTGGACGGATTCAGAGGGTTAAAATGTTGAAATACCTCGGTGAAATCATGTAAGAGGACGGACTAGGGAAAGCTGCTGTAGACAATCTTATCTCAGAAATAGACTCACAAAAAATATCTACAACAAGAAATCCAGACTGAAACCGGCTGTAAACTTCGGAACAACAGTGAAGTCTAAAAAAAGGTGGAGATAATTTCAGAGACCATGAAAAGGAGGAGCTTATTATTTCTCGGATATTTGTAGAGAATGGACAAAACCAGACTAACAAAAAAATTATTCGACTACCTGTGGAAGAAGAAGACACGTCGGCATGGATTAAGGAAGAGCGTTAAGATCTAGAGAAGTCCAACATCCAGGAGGTTCAGATGTTAGACAGGAAAACGTTTCGGGCCATGATTCAAAATTTGGAAGAGTTTCAAGTCGAAAGAACTGCAGAGACGCGAAGAGCCTGAACGGATGAACAGAAGAAAAAAACACAGCGCCCATATGAAGGAGTAGGCCTACTGGAAGAAGAGGAAACTTCAGACAAAGAAAAAATGAAATTGTTATGTGATCCCAAGAGATCTGTTCGCAAATAAAAATGTAAAATAATAATAATAATAGTCTAATAATAATAATAATAATAATAATAATAATAATAATAATAATAATAATGTCCGCCTCTGTAGTTCAGTGGTTAGTGTAATTAGCTGCCACCCCCCGGAGGCCCGGGTTCGAATCGCGGCTCTGCCACGAAATTTGAAAAGTGGTACGAGGGCTGGAAAGGGGTCCACTCAACCTCGGGATGTCAAATGAGTAGAGGTAGGTTCGATTCCCACCTCAGCCACCCTGGAAGTGGTTTTCCGTGGCTTCCCACTTCTCACGGCAAATGCCGGGATGGTACCTAACCACGGCCGCTTCCTTCCCTCTTCCTTGGTTATCCCTTCCAATCTTCCCATCCCCCACAAGGCCCCTGTTCAGCATAGCCGGTGAGGTCGCCTGAGCGAGGTATTGGTCATTCTCCCCAGTTGTATCCCCCGACCCAATGTCTCATGCTAAAGGACGCTGCCCTTGAGATAGTAGAGGTGGGATCCTTCGCTGAGTCCGAGGAAAAAACCAACCCTAGAGGGTTAACAGATTAATAATAATAATAATAATAATAATAATAATAATAATAATAATTGTATCGTAGTTTAATGTCGCATTAACGCATGGAAGGTTTTCGGCTACGCGAGGATAGGAAAGAAGATGGATGGAAATTGAAGGAAGTGGCCGTGACCTTACTTAAAGGTGCAGCCCCAGTATTTTGCCTGGTGTGAAAATGGGAAACCACGGAAATCCATCTTCAGGGCTGCCGACGATGGTACTCGAACTCACCATCTCCCTAATGCAGGCTCACAGCTACGCGACCCTAACCGCACGACCAGCTCGCTTGGTGGTAAAATGAAATAGCAAAGTCTGGGAATTTCAAGCTCCAGAACGGTGTCCGGCAGGGCTGTGTACTTTCACCCGTGCTCTTCAGTATCTACGGTGAGGTCTGCAAACGACCCTCTTCGTTCACTCACGCTCATTCGAAACTCATACGATCGACTGTATCTCGGTCGACCTTGAGCGGGTTGGCTACCAGCGTGTAGTCTGAGGTAAGGCGGCTTATGCGCTTACGCCCAGTAGACTATCAACGAAGTTACAACGAACAAACTAGTAATAGCCACGTAACGAAATACCCCAGAAAGTAAATATCGCCGCCCGATGCTCTTCTTTTCTCTATTTTGTAATGGCTGATCACTGCTGCCAACCTGCCTGGTTACATATTAAAATCACCAGACATAACCAAACAAACTAACCTCAATGTAAACACCGATAATAAATGTTTCCCTACCCTAGTAAATGATAAAAGTTAAGATGAAATAAATCAAGATATTCATAATTAAGTCGGTTTCCACGCTCAATGAGAAATTTAGGAAATAAACACCCTTTCTCACTCAAATTAATGTTACATATCTGTCTTTATTTTGATATGCAGTAGGCGTACTATAACCATATTCTTGAAAATAGGGGCGTGTTAAACGATGCAATTTGTTTAATAAGTCTTTGCAGTGTGATTTTCGAAAGTCCAATGACTTCCCTTTCTTTTGCGCGAACATTTCCTTCTCTCTTCAATACCGGTAACCTGTAGCCTAAGGAGAGAGATTGGGCATATTTTCAGCCTGCAGGCTGGTTATATCTTCACGGTTATCAGGAAACATATAGGAATACTAATGTGCCAAGCTACGTGAACGGAAATTAGGTCAGCTTCAAGCTCACTGCACAATTGAATATTAGTTCTACTATCTACTTCTATCGTTTTCACATACACCGAGGTGCCAGTATTTCGTCCCGCAAGAGTTCTTTATGTACCAGTAGATCTAGACATGAGGCTGGAGTATTTGAGCACTTTCAAATACCGCCGAACTCGAATCCGCCAACATGAGCTAGTCATACATTCTCTCCTTCACTCGCTTAAAATAATGTTAAACATTTCCTGCCTTTATTCTGATTCTGATGTATGCATTACTATAACTGCATTCTTAAAGAAAGGGGGGAGGGAATATAGATTGAATAATTCATTGCGGTTTCTGCAAGTTCAAGGACTTACCACATAAGACATATGTCCTTCCTTTTAATAATAATGCTAACAGCTTTACATCCCACTAAGAACTTTTACGGTTTTCGGCATTTGGCATTTTAAACATATTTTCAGCTTACAACATTACCAGATTTTTACATATATATTGGCTTAAATCACATGAAGACAGGTTGTGATGCAAGAATTGGATAGGAAAGAGGGCTAGGATTTAAGATGTAAATAAGCGTACAGACACAGCACTAGCCTGAAATGAAAATGACGGGCAAAAAAAAACTTCAGACCTGCCAACTGTGGGGTTCGAATACATCACCATCTCCTGAAACCAAGCTAACAGCAATGTGATCAAACTGCACAGCCAGTTCACTCAGTTTCCTATGACGCGTAATAGGCCTACCACATGGGCGACCCACTTACCTGTATATGGATCTTCAATTCTTCAATTATACATGTATGCAAAAACATTATGCACCTTAGTAAGAGGTACTTCCCTAGTTGGTTCTCTGATTGGTGCACGTATAACAAATATGTTTGGGAAGAAATACTTTTATTTTATATTTATTTATATCATAAAGAAGTCATGTTGTCATAGCAAAACGAATACGCAACGAAGAAATGAATCCGAAGAGATAAGCATTATTTACTGCATTAAATATTAGTTTATTTACATGTTAAGCGATATGTAGTAGTAATAACAATAACAACAACAAACGTGTGCAATAAGGAAAAAGGAAATAAATACAAGTAAATATAAATATAATTTACAACATTTAGAGCCATTCCATGGTCACTGAATTACAAAGCAGGGGTATGAATAAACAAACATAATAAACATGAATACTAATATTTAAAAAGCAAAAAGCAAAGTCATCTCCGTACAAACCATGAAAGCCATTGGAAAGGGGGAAGGTGAAGGCTTCCACTATCCATGACGTTGGCACTTGGTGGGGTGGGGTGGAGTGGTTAGCTCAACGCATGACCGCCTTTGCCCCCAATAGTTAACTGGTACTCATTTATCATACGCAAAACATTCCTTCCAAATTACGTTAAACCTCTGTCACTCATTATTATTATTATTATTATTATTAATAAATTGCAAATGGGAAATACCCCGGTGGCAACGGTCACTTACAGTAATGTGATAATAAAGTTAACATAATTACCCAACTACAACAAAGAAACAAACAAACAAACAAACAACAAGAGTACAAGAAGCAGATATATGGAAGGAAAATATAACAAGAATTACTGCTAGTTTAATATTCTAAATCGAGCAACATCATATACAAATTCACACACAACTTAAGTATTTACAGTGCTTAACAATTTGGCTTACAATATTATAGGTTGACCTTACTACTAGCTTAACATTGTAAGTGATAATAAAGTGAAGTTAAACCGTAATTACCCTACAACAACAACAACAACAACAACATTACAACAAGCAAGAAATACTACTAATTAAACTTTCTAAATCCAGTGTCATTATATACATATTCACACACAACTTAAGTATTTCCAGTACTTAACACTACAAATTACAATACTATAGATTGAACTTACTACTAGCTTAACACTACAAGTGATAATAAAGTTAAATCATACTACCCAACAACTACAACAACTCAAGTACAAAAAGGAATTCCATGGAAAAAAATATTACAAGAAATACTACTAGTCATTCTAAATCCAGCATCATGTACAGTTTCATACACAATTTAATTATTTCCAATACATCCGTATGCTGGTTTCTGGCCCTAATTTTATGCTTATGATAATTTCTCGATAAGTATGAGGGAGGTTAGATAGATAGATAGATAGATAAAGAATGGGTGAACCCTGCCTTTGCAGGGCTCCACACGTAGATCTGTGAAGACCCTTTGTGTCCCTTAAACGGGTTTGCCTAGTCCAGACCTAGTGCTCCTATAAAGGATACCAGTGCCCGGATGTTGGCATTCCTGATGTCTTCCAGGCTCACGAAATGTGAGCCAAGGTATCGATGTCTAGTGCTTGCAAGAGCCTCACACTGACATAACACATGCGCGGAGGTCTCCTCCTCCCTACCGCATCTTCTACACATCGGATCCTGACTGATTTTCATGATGTGTAGGTGTCTCTGTAAGGTATTGTGGCCTGTCAACAGTCCAACTACCATTCGCATTCTGGTCCTATTCAAATTTATCAGGACCTTTTTATAACTTTGGCTAGGCCCTTTGATAAGTTCACGTGCCTGCCTTGCTATAGTTAACCTCTTCCAAATGTCTTAAGTGAGACTGGTTTGTCCACTGGGATATTACCAGTTTCACGCTTCGGAGTGACACTCCCAGGAAGGGCTCTGGTCCTATAAAAGGACCTTTTGAGCCTTGTTTCGCTAGTTTGTCAGCTTCTTCATTTCCACTGATACCTGTGTGCCCAGGGACCCGTAATAGGGTAACTGAGCTAAATTCACACAGCTGATCTAACATCCTTTGGCATTCCCATACCATTTTTGATGTTGTTTTAACTGCACATAGTGCTTTTAACGCTTCCTGGCTATCGCTGCAAATAGTGATACAATGAGGGAGGTTATAACCTATTCCTAATACAACTCCAAGCAGCCCTTCCCGTATAGCTCTTATAAAGACCACACAGGCGAGCTCTAGTTCTTCTAGATTCAAGACTTTCCCAATTAATGGTATTCCTTCTATTCCCAGTTACGAAACGCATCGCTCTTCTTTGAACTTTCTCTAGGGAATTTATTAAACCAACATGCAGATCCATATTCGAGAATGGGTCTTACAACGTATTTATAAGGTTTATTTAAACCTACTAGGGTGGTGAGCACATAAATAAGAATTCAATGAAAGTATTTTCCTTCTGGACCTTCATGCCAGACAGATTTTTTTTTTTAAACAAATTTTTTTTCACTATAATATGATTTATCTATAGAGCAAAACCGCTATGCAGTGTGCGTATCATAGCAATCGAGATGGAATTGGTAATGTACTATGTATCTGTAGAGCCTATATACGACTTTTTACAATTACTTCTAAAGTGAATTTCAGCTGTGTGACAACGCTGAAAAGACTATGGACTTAGAGATTGGCATTCCTGAAGAGGGTTTTCTACACTTTCCCATTTTCACACATTGATTCAAGAGTCTGTATTGACTTGTGACAAAACCACTGTATTCTTCCAAAAACCACTGATAGGGACAGGTTTGGTTGTGATCCACCGAAAACAAATTATAATGACCGGTTAGGTAGTGATCCATCGAAAACCACTGATTGTCGCAGGGTTAGGTTAGGTTTGACAGGATTTGTAATTGAGCGACTGTTGTCATTGAAAAAACTGTCGTGACGACTGAAGGCAATAAACATAAAACTGAATCCATTGGTCTACAAAGTTTTCATTCAGTAGATACGCTAGGAACTGGCGAACCAAAACCGTACATACAAAGTTTACAGGAATCAACAAAACAGGATATTAATTCGTGGTACTCATTGTTCTTTAAAGAGAAGAAATATCCTGTCAACAATAGCTGCAGTGAACATGCTTTTTCACTATTATTGTCTGGCCCCATGGCTAAATGGTTAGCGTGCTGGCCTTTGGTCACAGGGTGTGGGTTTGATTCTCGACAGGGTGGGGAATTTGAACCACCGTTGGTTAATTTCTCTGGCACGGGGGCTGGGTGTATGTCGTCTTCATCAACATTTCACTATTATTGTGTAAAATAGAAACTTACTAGTTTTGACAAGTACAGTATGTTCAACAGCGACTCCTGAATGATGACGCGCAGGATGTCCAACCTCACTAATCTATGTTCCAGACTATTTCTACTTAAAAAATTGTATTTGTCCTTTAATGTGATTTTGCAATTTTTGCTGAATATTTATGTGGCTGAAATGAAGGTGGATAAGCTACATGGTCTCCTTTATATAGGAAGAATGTATCGTGGAAATTAACTCAATTTCGGTTTCATGTACATTACAGTTTCTCTAAGATATATTGATAGTAATTCAGTCATGTACGACGACGATGTATTTCATGGTAAAGACAGCTGCCTCTGTGGATCAGTGGTAGAGTGACGGCCTCCGAATCCCAATATAGCGGGTTCAAACCCGGCAGAGGTAGTCGGATTTTTGAAGGGCAGAAAAAAGTCCATTCGACACTTCATGTCGTACGATGTCGGCATGTAAAAGATCTCTGGTGACGCATTTGGTGTTTACCCGACAAAATTCATTAAATCTCAGCCACAGACGCCCAAGAGAGTTTCGGTTTACTCGGTCTGCCATCTAGTGGGCCTAGAGTATAACGGAACGTCAAAATTGACGAGCAGACAGCCAGATGGCGTCAACTTGAAATGTCTGCACATGGTAGCTGAGTCCATACGATTATTATTATTATTATTATTGTTATTATGGTAAAGACAAATTACTTTGCAATGCTATCTATCTTAATGGTAATGTACTATGTACCTCTACTAGTGTAGGCTACTGAGTGCTTGATTCGAAGCAGTGTATCGATTCATTCAGTGTCCGAGTGAATCGATTCACAGGAACGGCAAGCTCATGGCACACAAATCATGCACAATCACGGCTCAGTGAGCCACACGACACACACGGCTCCTTATAGGCACACTGGACACTGGCGGGGAGTCGAGCTTTCGCTGCAGTGAGCCACAGTGAATCATGGCACACTGAAAGAATCGTACGCAGTCATGGATCAGTGAGACACAACACACACATGGTTCATTATCGGTACACTGGACATTGGCGGGGAGCCGAACTTCCTCTGAAGCAATACATACAGAGTCATGGTACACTGAAAAAATCGTATGCTATAATGGACTCTCGAGCTCAGCTCATTTGAAAATAATACCTATTCGCATCCACTGTCCTCTTCTTACAGGGAGTTTTAAACAATACATGGATTTATTTGCAGTGTTAAAAAGATAGAACACAATTCCAAAGTACCTAGGTTGTAAGTAGGTAGTCAATTAGGTTATTCTAATTACTGTATTAGTTTAATCAATCAGTATCTTTATAAGTAGTTGACGTTCGACAATTACTTAAACTCAGCTCTCTAGCCTCCACACCTGGCTGAGTGGCTCAAACGGTCGAGGCGCTGGCCTTCTGAACCCAACTTGGCAGGGCCGAGCTCAGTGCGGTGGTATTTGAAGGTGCTCAGCCTCATGTCAGTAGATTTACTGACACATAAAAGAGCTCCTGCAGGACTAAATTCCAGCACGTCTCAAAAAAAACCTAAAAGTTGATAGTGGGACATAAAGCCAATAACATTATTATTTAGCCTACCCTATGACTATGAGTCATGCTCATGACCACTCGAAATTGTCTGTTTTATATTTGGAAGAACCACTCGGTATTCTCTTAGTTTGTATGTCGCATCATTGCACAATACTTCAATAATCGAATCACGAGGTTACCGATGTACGTGGACAGTGAGTATGTAAGTAGACTGATGCAATAGATTAAATAAATGATGTTTAATCAGAAAACCAGTGGGCTACTGTACATCTCCTGTAGCCTATACAAAATATGACGATTTTAAAAAAGCCTCTGCTGATAGAAAAAGACATTTTCAAAGATGACCGAGTTAGCTGGCCGTGCGTTTAGGGTCGCGTAGCTATGAGCTTGCATTCGGGGAATGGTGGGTTCAAATCCTACCGTCGGCAGCCGTTAAAATGGTTTTCGGTGGTTTCCCATTTTCACACCAGACACATGCTTGTGCTGTACCTTAATTAAGACCACGGCCGCTTCCTTCCCACTTCTAGCCCTTTCCTATCTCTTCTATCCTCTTTGTCGCCATAAGACCTATCTGTGTTGGTGCGACATAAAGCAAATTGATTTATATTTAATATGTGGGCTACTTATTGTGTACACAGGTATTTTTATATGTAATTCTCTCTATATATATACAGTATACGTGAGTTGTGACTTTCAGAGAACTGTGGAAAACCATTAGATAGTGTATAAAATTTAAGTTATGTCAGTATTTTAACAGGCGTACAATGTTTACATCGTGTATTGGTGACAGAGTGCTGTCTCCCTCTCTCTCTCCCCCCCTTGCCCGCTCCTCATCACATTGCGCCACAGCAGTTCTAGATAATTCCACTCCGATTGGACACTGATCCCCACCTGCACATCTATACCGCCCTGTAACTTGTAGATACACAATTCCCACAATTTTGAAATGTAACTTCGTTATATCAGAAAGGACGGGGCAATCAGAAATGTATTATTTCCCAGCAAAGTTATAACATTCTTAATCTCATGGAATGGCTCTTACAATGGTACAGCTAACTCCTCGGCTTCTCTTCTTTCTTCTTCTTCTTCTTCATCTTCTTCATCTTCCTCCTCCGATTCACTGCTTCCATGATGAATGACTAGTTCCTCCACTTCAGGAAGACCTCTCACCTCATTATTGTAGAACTCGACAATCTTCTTCTCAGTGTGTTTTACTTCATTTCTCCACATCTCTGCTGTCGCCTATAGGATATATTGAAGTATCACAACCTGACAAGTATATTATAAACTCCACTTGCATATATCCAATAAATAACATTTCCACTTGGCCTACCTGATCAAGAGATTCTTTCCACACAGCTGTAGCTCTGTCCAATCCGTGACCAGGTCTTGAAGCCACTGTTTTGTTATAATACTGTTTTGCCACAGACCATACAAATTCGATGGCATTGAAAAATGAGTGGTATGGAGGAAGTCGTAAGACAGTATGGCCTTCACTGTGCAGCATCTCGTCAACAATGTACCTGGTTTTAAAGAAACAGAGAAATATTGTTATGCATACATGAAAGTCAAATACACGAGTGTAAACAACATTATCTAAACTTATGTTTACGTGCTTCTGTACCTCTTTAAGTGACTTCGATTCATATTACACAACCTTTGCAGCTCATCTTTTGTGGCATTTTCTGGTGGAGAAACTCCATTCTGCCTTAACCATGACTGTAAATTAAAGGAAAAATAAAAATTAATTTCTGTAACATCATTAAACATCATTCAGTAGAAGGAAATATTCAATTAAGTATAATTACCACTAATTGATCCTTCCTCCATTTCGTTGTTGGTTGATGCTCAACAAGCTTACAGTGATATGGTGCATTATCCATTACAATAACACAGGGTCCTATATTTCTTAATCCTACGATTAATTGCGTCTTCACCCACATCTGAAATTTCTCGCTGTTCATAGCACCATGGTAATCCTGATTTCTCTTCAAGTTTGTAGCAAATATCAAATCAGCACCTGTAAGAATTTTAAGTTTTAGTATGAAGTTATTTGTTCTAAAAAAAGTATAGGCCTATTAATAAAAAATGTGATTTCTGTTGAATGATACAAAAAGCTGTCTGATTTTAAGTAAAACCAACTACTGTGTAGCAAAGTCACCTGATGATGAAGTCAATTAATTACTACTTACACTACTTTATCGTAACATCTCTCATGAATGTATCTCCATTAGTAGGCCTATATCTGGATTAGAAGTCCACGATCACTTGCATAAAAGATATAAGTATAAACACCCATTTCAATACCTTAGAACAAATGTAATTGCTGCGAACACTGAACCTATATCAGGCAGTAAGAAATAAGAAGCTTGGAAGGTGTTCAACAGTCAGGTATCAAGCACTGATTCAGGTGGAGATTGTCGAATGCAGAATAAACATAATAAATAGGCCTACAATACAAGTAATTTACTGATACAAATATCCAGTAATATTATATGAAAATACACTGAGTAAGTTTTGATTGAAATACCTCTCTAAGGTTAATCATTGGCCTAAAGTGAATACCTGCAAGTCTTTTTAATAACAGTGGAGAAGTCAAAATCAAAAACCACGTACAGAGCTCAATGAGCGGTAAGTTATAATGCCACTTCCGACCTAGTGCCAGTCAATTTCAATCAATCAGTCACCACTGATCTGCACTTAGGACAGAAGATGTAGTTTCAGGGATAGGCCTAGTATTTTCTTCAATAATTGCAAAGAATTTGGAAATTTATTGAACATCTCCCTTGGTAAATTATTCCAATCCCTAACTCCCTTCTTAAAAAAAAACAAATATTTGCCCCACTTTTCATCAATTTTAGCACTGTACTGTGATCTTGCCTACTTTTAAAATACCACTGAAACGTATTCGTCTACCAATGTCATTCCACACCACCTATCCACCGACAGCTCGGAATATACCACTTAGTCCAGCAACTTGTCTCCTTTCACCCAAGTCTTCCCAGCCCAAACCCGACAAAATTTTTGTAACGCTACTCTTTTGTCAGAAATCACCCACAACAAATCGTGCTTCTGTCTTTTGAACTTTTCCAATTCTCAAACCAAGTAATCCCAGTGAGGGTCTCATACACAGGAACTGTACTTAAGTTGGGGTCTTATCAGAGACTTATGTGCCCCCCCCTGCATCCGTACTACAAACCCTAAATACCCTCATAACTATGTAAAGAGAGATCACCTCACTACAATAAAATGAAGTAAAATAAATTAAGAACATACCAGGTACAAAGCCATCCTTCGTTCCAGCATGAACAATAACCAGTCTTCCTCCCTCAGACACAGGTCGACGAATTACTCCTTGAACATCATGTCCAGATTTGTGTGGTTTATTCCAGGAGTATGTGGGTGACCCTGAAAGACAAATGCACAATTGAAACCAAAGACACCTGATGAAGATAAATTATTCCAAGATTTTTTAAATATAAAATGTAATATATAACATATATATTCACCATTCATAAAACTCCAAGTCTCATCCAAGAAAACAACAGGTTTTGGTTTCTCACTGTCCTTATTACGCATGTATTCCCTCAGAAAACAGGATCTCTTAAAACAAATGTCTTCATTTTCTCTAACATACGCATAGGGATCACCTTTACTCCACACAAACCCCATGGCCTTCAAAATTCTTCTTAATGATGTTTCGGAGCCCTTGTACAAATAAGTGTCATAATTTGCTTTCATGTGGTCGAAAACCTTTCTTACAGTTACGACTTCTCCTGTGGGAAGAAAAAAGAGAGTTACAAGGGACTCAAAAGAGCTGTATGACAATACATGCACAAAACATTTCTGGGAGCTTATCTCACCTGCGTGCCAATTTCTATAAATAATGTTGCAATAGATTCCTTATGAAGTCACCTTACCTTTATGTAATTTATCATAAATAAACCTTGCTATCGCTTCCTTAGAAAAACTGTCTATGCCGGTCACTGGATGTTCACGCTTTCGGCGTTTACCTGGTGTAGAAAATTCAACTCCCTTCTTGAAATTTCCTATTACTTTTCGGACTAAACCGAAACTACACTGTAAGAATACACACACAGAAATATATTACATACACATATACCATAAGTCAACATGAATACACAAAGGTTAAGTCTACGAACCGTATCGAAGTCGACACAAGACATGGTACCGGTATAGGCCTAGGCCTACATGATCAGGTTAGGTTAGGTTAGGTTCAGAATGAAATACTGCTCCTTTTCAACTGATTGTCATTATGCCAGAAACTTATCATAGAAACAAGATAAAAACGAACACTTACCCCAGTTAATAATGAAACTCTTGCCATTAGCTTCGTATCACTACGACTGATACCTTCTTCGTCGTCTTCCTGTTTCAATTGCTCGTAGCAATGTACAAGCATTTCTTGACCTGAAGCTTGTAAAGGACGTAACCTTGGTTTCCTTTTCGGAGGAGTTTTTGCAGATTTTTCTTCCTTCTTAGACATCCCAATCGAATTCTGTTCGTATAAGTATGGGACGAAATAGGAACGTAATTAATAAAATGATGTGCTCATCATTTCACACAAACTATGTTATTAAATGCATTATCCGAACATGCCACAATTCTACTTACCTGGTATTAGCCAAATAGATTTACAATCCCACAGAAAAAGAAAATATGCTTTAAATATTCTCGCAAATGTATCGCTAGTGACTTTAGAGGCAATGCGGTGGCAACACACAATTCACGCTAGAACAGTGACTGAACGTTGCCAACGTGCCAGATTAACGGTAACAGTAAGACGTCGTATCGGCAAGTAGGGTCCCTAAACTGTATGGTTACCGACACTGAAAAAGACCCAACATCAAGAAAAGTCACTATAAACCAATACCTTAATATTACAGGGGAGAAAGGGTAAGGTTGCACCCTTAGTGTACGTCCTTACACGGAGAGGAGCGAGGAACAACTTATCTCGTTAGTAGACACGGAACATTAACTTGTACTGTCTCTCAGATCGTCATGAACATTCATCATTATTGTGTTGTCTGTTTTGGTACAGAATGAATCAAGAGAGCGTCATTTTATGTCTTGGTTAAGCGAGCTCCTTTTGTCACTAAGAAAGTTACCATTTGAACTGAAATTTCTTTTACTTGCCTCATTGGAGGCTGGAATGAAAATATTGTCTTCGCTAGCAGAGCAAGTCGTGGATATTCTGTGCTGTAATTTCTCCACTATGCAAGGGGGTCGTCATCGAAAAGGCGATCTTTTAATAAATAAACTGTTTTAGTAAGAATATCGGCAACGTTTATTCCTCTATACAGGGTGAAGCGTAATTCGCGCACTCGGGCGTCGCAGCGCGACTCCTCACATGCCAGCAATAAAAAAATGTCTCTTATAAATTTTCGTCTTGCGAGTATATCCGGTAGAAAACGGACGTTGAAGAGTAACAATCTGGCAACACTGTAACTATATGTAGGGCAACTACCGCTGTCAGCACGTTCCAGCCGTGCTGTACAGTTGGTGCAGTGGGTAGAGTTTTTGGTTGGCATGCAGGAGGTCGATGGTTCGATCCTGGGTTGAGGCGCATTTTTTATTTGCTAATTTCCATCTGACATTCATCATCATCATCATCTGCTTACCCTCCAGGTTCGGCTTTTCCCTCGGACTGAGCGAGGGATCCCACCTCTACCGCCTCAAGGGCAGTGTCCTGGAGCTTCAGACTCTTGGTCGGGGGATACAACTGGGGAGTATGACCAGTACCTCGCCCAGGCGGCCTCACCTGCTGCTATAGTGAACAGGGGCCTAGTAGGGAGATGGGAAGATTGGAAGGGATAGGCAGGGATGAGGGAAGGAAGCGGCCGTGGCCTTAAGATAGGTACCATCCCGGCATTTGCCTGGGGGTGAAGTGGGAAACCACGGAAAACCACTTCGAGGATGGCTGAGGTGGGAACCGAACCCGCCTCTACTCACTTGACCTCCAGAGGCTGAGTGGACCCCGTTCCAGCCCTCGTACCACTTTTCAAATTTCGTGGCAAACATTTTGTAACGCTGAAACAACGTAACGTAACGTAAGGCCCTAACGAAATGTAATGGACCTGAACGAGGCAAGAATAATAGTTGGTACTAATCTATGGGACCACTGGAGGAGGGTACAAAGAAGGGTGCAAAGAAAACAGGTTTCACATCTAGTAGATGAAATGGTGCGAATAAATTCACGCCCACGACGTGGAAAGGGCGCCTTTCAAAGCTGACAAAAGAAAACGATTGTTCGTCCATTTCTAGGATCGTAGTATGTAAGTGCAAATGGTTTCTAGAGGACCCGCTGTAATCGCTGTTGACGATTAAGATGCCAGATACCATACCACCTGGACTACATTTACGAAATAAAAAACATACGCCTCAACCCAGGATCGACCACTCGACCTCCTGCATGCTAACCCAAAACTCTATCCACTGCACCAACTGTACAGGAACTGCTGCTGAACAGAGGTAGTTACCCTACACATGGTTACAGTGTTGCCAGATTGCTACTCTTCAACGTCGTTTTTCTGCCGGATATACTCGCAAGACGAAATTTTATAAGAGACATTTTTTTATTGCTGGCATGTGAGGAGCTCATTTCTCATGTCAAAAATGCCAGATTTTCGTCACACGCACCAGGAGTCACTAGCGATTTTTAAAAAATCGCACTTTGTTTATCAAGAAATGTTTCTTCAATACAATATAGTCTTTAAAACATTGCGGTTAGGGTCGCGTAGCTGTGAGCCTGCATTAGGGAGATGGTGAGTTCGAGTACCATAGGTTAATGCTATTAAAATTATTAATCCTAAAGGCTACTTTCGTTGATATTTGCCATAATAAATTCGTAAAATGAAACTGCGAAGAAATGGAGTAGCCCAGCTGACATTTCTTAACTGTTAGTAATCATTGTAATCACTTTTCTTATCCATAGCATTTAGATACATAGCAGAACTTACCACAAGGATATTGTTCAACACTTTTGTCTTCTGAGATTAAGCGTTATTGTTCAATTAGAGCTTTAAAATTACCGGGAGAGTTCGCCGTGAGGTTAGGGGCGCGCAGCTGTGAGCTTGCATCCTGGAAATAGTGAGTTCGAACCTCACTGTCGGCAGCCCTGAAGATGGTTTTCCGTGTTTTCCCATTTTCACGCCAGGCAAATGCTGCGGCTTACCTTAATTAAGGCCACAGCCACTTCCTTTCCACTCCTAAGCCTTTCTAAGACTTATCTGTGTCGGTACGACGTAAAACAAGTATTGTCAAACAAAATTGTAAACAAGTTTTAAAATCCTTCAAGTGCCGCTGTCAGGACGTGAACGTGATGAAAATATAAAATTTTCATTTCTTCTACTAAAATATTCAGTAGAGCTTTCTGAACAAAATGGCGTGTGGATAACATAAATATGTCAAATCAAACCTGTTTACATTTTAATTTCAATATATAGTTCCGGATTACATTTCATTCATACGTTACACTAGAGTTTTACATAAAAATTAATTGAGAGAAAAGTATTTTGAGTAAAAGCTTGGTGAGCTGTTCATTGCACAGCTACTAACTACACAGGTTTTCGTTCCGTCCCTGAAAGGGACAGCGGGACTCTTAGACGGTAACACCGTCTCTCAGGCCAGGGAGACTTAATACGATGAAGGAAATTTTCGGATAAGGTGAGGGGATTGGCGGCCGTGGCCTATACTAGGAACTATCCCAGTAAAACATGGCAAACCATTCTCAGGACAGCCGATGGTGGGGACCAGCCCCTCTCCGTCTCCCGAATACAAAGGTGAAGAGCCAAGGTAGAGCCGTCGCCACCCCTCCTCTGGTCGTGCAAAGGATCGCTTGGCAAGAATCTTCGGCAGAGCTGTCGGACCACGAACCAGCCGTGGCCCCTTATACAGAGTGTATCCGCGATAATGTTACAAACTTTTAGGGATGATGGATCAATTTGAGATAAGGAATCATATTCCGGAAATGATCGAGTGAAAAGTTAAGTAGAATTCTATTCATTTAAGTCCGTTTACCTGCACAATTTTCACAAGCTGCTCCATTTATAACAAATGTTCGAAATGGCGTCCGCCTTGCGTCAATGTAGGCATGACATCGTCGCACAAAGTTCTGTCGTACCCGTTCGAATATCCCCGATGTCGTTTGAACAGCGTTGCAAGCAGCGAGAATTATTCTTGTCTAGAGATCCTCTTCAGTCTCGACAGGTGTCTCATACACAAGGCTTTTCACATGGCCCCACAAGAAGAAATCAAACGGGGTGAGATCAGGTGAACGAGTGGGTAAGAAGCACTCCGGCGTCTGTTAAGAACGGACGGACGTTAAACAACTTGGATTATTAATAACTTTAGACTCGAACCTTTCCGGACTACGGTTTCTTATCTCAAATGGATCCATTTGCCGTCCTCCATCATCCCTGTTTGTAACATCATCATGGATACACCCAGTAGGTAGAACTCCGCGAAGTTAGTGTCTGGGCGAATACAAACTGTATGGCAGTGCGGATAATTTTGCTGATATTTTCTAAATAATTATGTTTATTGATTTTCATTCAGGTATAGTTTTGCTTGTGATGAGACGACCCTTGATATTGGTGTGGGAAAATCGTGATATATAAAGAGCCTTGAGTCCATAAGGCCGTAAATCCGACTTAAACCTAATTGCCTCCCGCCTGCAATTAGTTGAAGGAAGGAACGAAGGTTCCGAAAGGGAACCGCTCACTCAGTACCGGTATGTCGGTGATTGTCGCAAGAGGAAATCCTCAAAAAACGAGTCACTGTAGGGGGCTGCTGCCAGATATCAGGCCTAATGTATTATGTTAACAGATCTATCCGTTTCAATACCTTAGGTGTAATATAGTCAAATAGCTGCAATATCCGCGGATAACCAGCGGAGCGGATAACGTTGTTTATATCTGCATAGGGCTCTACTTATAGGCTGAAGCCTACTATGCAACCGCCGACGCATTGCACAAGTAACACTTACTTTCATACGCTGGCCTTCCTGTCATAACAGTAATGGTTACTATTTGTCTGTATTTAAATATTGAAGTTCAGGTTATCTATACCAATATATAAAGAGGTAAAGTTCGTTTGTATGTAAGGGCTTATCTCAGGAACTACTGGACCGATTCTAAAAATGATTTCACTAATACGAAAATACATTATCCCTGAGTGCTATAGGCTATATTTTATTTTCAAAACAATTCGAGGGGGGGGGGAGGGGCGACGTGGGGAGATATAAAAATACTAGGCTAATATACGCGAAATATCGAATTTGTCGTACAAGGACGAGACAAAGCTCATTTTAAGCCCCTATGACGCAAAGAACAAGACTCGGCAAGCCCTGCGGGTCCGAAAACCATGTTTTAAGGCCCTAAAACCAACCGTTATTGAGATATTGGCACCACACTAGCCCTACTCTAAGAATCGGACAACCGAGCTCGATAGCTGCAGTCGCTTAAGTGCGGCCAGTATCCAGTATTCGGGAGATAGTAGGTTCGAACCCCACTGTCGGCAGCCCTGAATATGGTTTTCCGTGGTTTCCCATTTTCACACCAGGCAAATGCTGGGGCTGTACTTTAATTAAGGCCACGGCCGCTTCCTTCCCACTCCCAAGCCGTTCCCTGTTCCATCGTCGCCATAATACCTATCTGTGTCGGTGCGACGTAAAGCAACTAGAAAAAAAATCGGACAAAGAAATGAACTGCCGTAACCATGGCAACATCAGCTCCAGTATGCTTACAGCAGCGAGATTATCTACAATATATCACAAAAGCCGAACATGTTACAGACATAAAATTTGGTATTTGGAATGTCCTTTAAAATAAAAGAACACACATTTTTGTTTTCAGAAAATCCACTTAAGGGATGAGGATTGAAAAGAAGTGAGGAAGGAGTTGAATTCTTTATATGAGGATACATATACTGTATCTCAGAAACCGAAGATGTTACAGACGTTAAAATTGGTAGGCCGTACTTGGAATCTCTTTTAAAAATAAATGAACTCACTTTTTCTGAAAAATCCACTTAAGGGGGTGAATTTATTTTTAAGCGGGTGATATTTTAAAATGACTATCTTCTTCTCTTGCGTATTCCTGTTGTGGTTGGTAATGTAGCGTGTTGAGTAAACATGAAGAGGAGAGTGTTGAGACAAACACAAACAACCTGTCCTCGAGCCAGAAGAATTAATCACACGCGATTAAAATATCAGACCCAGCCCGAAATCGAAACCGGAACTCTGTGAATCGAAGGCCTCAAAGATGAACTCTCAGCCAAGGAGTGGGGCAGTTTTTAAAATTAGTGTATCTACAGTATATCTCATAAACTTAACATGTTAAAGGCGTGAAAATTGGTATTTGTAATCTCCTTTAGAAATAAAGAAACCCCTTTTCTTGACTTCATCTTATCCCCAAAGGGCAATGCCACAAATGTGGTTTACAAAGAGGTTCTGGCTTAAATGAAATGCAATTTTTCGGCGAGTTTTTATACTTTAGGGATTTTCAGATAATGTCTTAGTGCAGAACCGAGGAACAATTAATTTTTATCAACTTACGAAATCCTCGCGAGCGAAGCCGTGGGTAACAGCTAGTCTTGGATAAAGATATGTTATATCCCTACTATGCGGCAAATATGACTCCACATATCTTCAATTTGTTCTACAGTGAAACTGGCATATGCAAATTAAGGCTGCATACAACAGAATAAAGACTACAGAATACAAAAGAAGCAGAATTAGTGTTAGGGGCAAAGTTATCCCGAGAAATCGCTCGGAGCCACTCCTCAGTTTTGTACTGGTCTATAGGAAATTCGTGAAATGGTATTGTCTCTTTTTTTTTCTTTTTTTTTTTTTTCAGTCGATTGATACAGAAAAGCACTTAAAAATATGGCATGTTCGAATATTTGCAAACACAGTTCCAGAAAACCAAATCACTACGCTACACAATTTTAAAGATAACGAATTAGTGCATAAAGAAGAAGTCTTGTTTAGGACGAAGTTATGGCGAGATATCGGTTTGAGCCAATCACTGTGTTTGTCTTTGTCTGCATGTAATTCGTGAAGCGATATCTACCGTCGGGTCATGATGTCATGTTCCAAGATGTTCACACAAGACACTACAGGTCCAGGATTATACGGGAAGTTGTGGAAATACGTAGAAATCTTAACAATTTCAACAGGGACACTGGCTATCAATTAAGTAATACCTGGTTGCCAGCTATTAAGGATTCACGGTACGTAGGTAGTTCCCTTCTCTGTCCCTTCACTATTGTTATTTCGTTTCGGTGTTTTCCAAATTCGTAAGTTCCTCATCGCCAGATGTTTCATTCCAGACTTGTGCCAATGCCATACCTTCATATGTGCGTACGCCTGTTGTGTTATGTGACCCTCTCAGACTGATTCTGATGGTTCCGTCAGCTTCCGCCTCGAACGCTAGCGGTGTAGGCCTACCGTGTCCGAGGAGCCATCTGGTGACGAATGAACGTACCATTTCCACTTCTATTGGGTAACGTCTTTTAGAAGCCTTTCTCGAGGACAGTCGACATTTTCTTCTGATGACGCAGAACATAGTTCTCTGCGAAACGTAAAGAATTTCACCTCATTTTCTTGACACCGCATAAGCCTAAAAGCCTATATCATGTCCAAAAAAAAAAAAAAATACACTACACTACACAATAAAACATAAACGAATTAGCGCATAGCTATAAATTTTCAGCAACAAACAACATATGATTATGAACCCTAGGCTACATCTATGCCCAACCCTTGTCCCGTTTCTCTACGGGGCCGGGTATGAAGTGAGATGTATCTTCGTGGTGATATTTTTACGACCGGATGCCTTTCCCGTCGTCAACCTCATCAGAGGAGTTAATGAGATTGAATGACGTGTCCTGTCGATTAGAACCATTGGGTCTGCTCAAGGCTTATCGTCATCCGATGGACGAATCACCATCAACAGCGTCATATGCCCTCACTCTGTATGACACTGCGGAGAGGTCTAGAATTTAATTCAAGCTTTTGGCCAACAGTCTGAAGTGAAAGTTGTTTCGATCAACGGGCCCCAAATCGGCCAACCACGGTGTCAGACCACTTAGACTTCACACCTTAACAATTATGACCACCAGGCGGGCTTGCAAATCAATACACTATGAAGCTGGAAATACGATAATTACAGCTTCAATTACAGCTTCCTGTCAGTGTCATAGGTGACCAGCGCCCCAGTGGAATTGTGGAGAAACTTTCCGATTACAGCTGTGTGCTGGGATCTGGCTGGGATTGCTGGGCTTCACAAGCGATTGTCAAGGCCGGTGAGTGTACCGTACAGTAATATATTTGTGTTCATGTATTACAATGTATGGCAGGAGAGACGATTACAAACCGCTTCATAGGTTATGTTTACAACTTGTAAATAAAATACATAAAATTATGCGGCTGAATACTTCGTAGGTGCGTAGGCCTATTCTGAGCTCTAACTATTACAGTACTGGTACTTATTCCTGTTAGGCCTAGTTTACTTTTGAACGATAGAGATGCCTTAGTTCGTTCTTAATATTAAATATCGTCTTACTGGTGGCCCTTTCCTATACTTAATCACTTATATTATTTAATTCCGTAACGGACATTTCCTTCTCGCATTTGTGGTGATCTGTGTTTATTTTCATTTAACTTAGACAGGAAAAAGTGGAAATTAAAGTTCTTCTGCGATTTACCGGGTACCACAAGCAAGACAGTTTTTATTGGTAGTTCTTGTAGCTTATGGGCCTACTTCCATATAGGCTAATTTAAAACTACGGGAACCTAATTTGCATTGTAATAATGGCAAATTGACATGACATGCTGTCCTAGTTCATAGAGCCACATGATTTTGACCAGTATTGTTTGCTAGTTTATTAAAGCTTCATTAAATCAATTATTGGCATCTTCTTCGATCTGTGCGATCGCGGGTGCGAACTGTGTCGCACATGTGGATTCGGTCATGTTTTACGGTTGGATGCCCTTCCTGACGCCAGCCCTGTGTGGAGGGATGTAATCACTATTGCATGTTTCTGTGATGGTTGGTAGTATGGTGCGTCGTTCTGAATATGAAGAGGAGACTGTTGGGACAAACACACATATACGCCGTCCCCGAGCCAGAAGAATTAATTAGACGCTATTAAAATTTCCGACCCGGCCGGGAATCGAACTTGGGACCCTCTGAACCGTAAGCCTCGTCGCTGGCAGCCAAGGAGTAAGACCTCAGCTACTGCCATCTGTTATAGCCTTAGATACATTCAGTGTGTACCGGTAGCAGATCATGGTGAAGTAATCCTTAAAACAAGACTCATTGAAAATCTTAGCAATCAGGAGTACAGTTTTATCCTTCAGTGGTTGTTCTAGAATATTATTATCTGTACCAAAATATTTTCAAATTGTTCTAGCATATTCTGGCCTTTGGACTAAAAGGTTCCGGGTTTGATTCCCAGCCAGGTCAGGAATTTTAACCTAATTGGTTAATTCCGATAGCTCGGGGTCTGGGTGTGTGTTGTTTTCAATATTATAATTCATTACAGCTAGGGCCTCATCCTCATTGACACGCAGGTTGCCTAAAGGCATTAACATGAAAGACCTGTACCAGGAAGGCCATATGCCTTTATTATTATTATTATTATTATTATTATTATTATTATTATTATTATTATTATTATTAATCGATACGGCCACCTGTGGGCCACGTTTACACAATCTTCCTTCTGTCACGCAGACTGATACCCTTCTCTTTACACTCTCGCCAAAGATTCTTGAGTCTTTGACTTCTTCTTGCTCGTTCTTCCACCGAGATGTTCCGTGGCTTCGCATGTTGCTCTTCAGACGCATCCTTCAATCCCGCAACCTTCTTCCTAAATGATGTCCTTTCTTTTATATCCTCCTCCTTGATACCTATTTCTGCCAAGTCATTGTGCACGTGTGTAAGCCATCCCGGTTGTTTTTTCCACCTTTCCTGCAGAAGAAGTATCCTGTTGGCCAATCCCTCAGGGTTCATTCTTTTGATATGTCCATAAAATGTCAGTCTCCTTTTTCTCATCACAGTCGTGATTCTTTCTACTGTCTTGTAGAGCTCCAAATTCGATCTTAATCGGAATGTGTTTGGGTCACTCGTCGACTTTCTAGGGCCTAAGATTTTTCGCAAGAATCTTCTTTCTCTTTTTTCAAGGACTGGGTCAGCCATCCTCATCAAGGTTTCTGCTCCATAAAGGCACTCTGTTCTAACCACTGTGCAGTAATGTTTTAACTTGGCCTGAATTGAGAGAGACTTGGACTTATAGGTGTCATGACATAGTCTGAATGCCAGCTCCATCCTTCTCACCCTCTCCTTTAATCCCTCCTTTTCATCTCCATTTGGGGTGAGTATTTCTCCCAGGTATTTAAATTTTTGCACACGCTGGATATCCCCATACAATGTAACAAGTCTGTCCGTGTCACGTTTTTTTTTATAGAATCCATGAATGCTGTTTTCTCGAAAGAGATTCTTAACCCTGTTTTGACTGCAACATTTTGTAGTTCTTCGACTGATGATATTCACCTGGAAGCAAGTGAAATGTTTATAGGCCTACTTACATATCTGTACTTCAAGATCGTGAATATAATCTAGATAAATTTCCTGAATACAAGATTAAATGGACTGGCGCATAGCCATTGACAATGTAGCCTGTGCACTGTTTCTGAGTTCTTTCTTCCATTACTTTCAACACTTGAATAACGGTGCTATGGTAATAGGAGTATTAAGTACTACTACTACTACTACTACTACTACTACTACTACTACTACTACTACTAAAATGTTTTCATTACTCCCCTAAAGGATGGGGTGGCGGGCCTCTTAGACAGTGACTCCATCTCTCAGGCCAGGAGATTTGTTACGGTGAAGGAGATGCTTGGAGAAGATGAGGGGGTTGGCGACCGTGGCCTATACTAGAAACTGTCCGGCATTCTCCTTAGTGCAGGAGAATGGAAAGCCATGGAAAAACCATTCTCAGGACAGCCGACGTTTGGGGCCAGCCCTAACCCATCTCCCAAATGCAGAGGCATAGAGCCGTGCCCAACCCTCCTCTGCTCGGTTGGCCGGTCAGAGTGCAGAATTGTTAGACCATGGACCAGCCGTGGCCACATACGTGCTGAGACCCACTCTACATCTACCAACCGAGTAAAATGGAAATTAAAACCTACAACCTGTTTTCCAGTCAGTGACTGGATCAGGGATGGAATGAATGAAGCCCCCATCTTGTGGCAAGGATAGGAAATGTGCTGGCTGCCGAAGCCAGTTGCACTACTTTGGGGCAATGATAAATGACCAACAGACGGGATGTTAATGGAGAGTGTTGCTGGAATGAAAGATGACAGGGAAAACGGGAGTACCCAGAGACAATCTTGTCCCGCCTCTGCTTTATTCAGCACAAATCTCACATGAAATGACCGGAATTTGAACCATAGTATCCAGCTGTGAGAGGCCGGTGTTGTACCGCCTGAGCCACGGAGGTTCACCAACCGAGTATTAAATAATAATATTTGGAAGTTAATATGTTCATGT
Source organism: Anabrus simplex (assembly GCF_040414725.1). Classification (NCBI taxonomy): domain Eukaryota; kingdom Metazoa; phylum Arthropoda; class Insecta; order Orthoptera; family Tettigoniidae; genus Anabrus; species Anabrus simplex. The sequence goes on along the minus strand of NC_090275.1, from coordinate 74,645,269 downwards.
TGTCAAGGGCATAGAGGTGCAAAGGAGACAGGTTAAATTAGGGGGCAGAGCTTTATTATGTACTGCGGAATATTAGTACGATCAGTCACCGTTTGCAGCACAGACATCTAAGCGTGATTTGACTGACTTTTTTTAAATTTTTTTTTTAAGAAGGAAGCCATGCTTTCTGGTGTCGACTTAGTTAAATGTAACTTAAAAGCTTTTCAGTCTGTCAAACACACAGGTTAAATATAAATATTACACTATAATACATGTGTGGAGATAGGCCGTGGAGCGGCTGTTAGTATAGGTTGTGTTTAGTTGTGTTTTTATTGTGCAGGGGTTGGTAAAGGAATTTATTTGTCTTCATTGTTGGGAATAACATCATATCCAATTATATCTCGGCTAGTTCGTGCTTGAACAATGGAGAATGGCGCATGCAACATTTCATTAGGTTATTAAAGTAACTGTACTTCTAGGGGCTGGGATCGACAGCTGCAGAGTAGGCTTCAGCCTATAAGTAGCCATGACTGGTCCGTTGTCGGACAACTCTGCACTCTGACTGATCAGACGAGCAGAGAAGGGGTGGCCGCGGCTCTATGCCTATGTATTTGGAAAATGGGGAGGGATTGGTCCCCACCATCGGCCGTCCTGAGAATGGTTTTCCATTCTCCTGCATTAAGTCAAATGCTGGGACAGTTCCTAGTACAGGCCAAGGCCATATACCCCATCACCTCTGATCATCTCCTTCACCGTACCAAATCTCCCTGGTCTGAGAGACGGCATTACCATCTAGGAGGACCATCACCTGCTTCAGGGACAGAATGAAAACTTTTCCTAGTAATAATAGTAGGGGTTGGCGGATGAGTCCCTGGCCCTCATACTGAACACATATCTCCCATAGGACCTTGAAGATGATTTTCCGTCATTTCCCATTTCACACCAAGCAAATGCTGCGGCTACACCTTAATAAAGGCCACGGTCACATCCTTTCTAGTCCTATCGCATCATCACCATAAGACCTATCCATGTTGCTGGACATAAAACAAATTGTAAAAAAAAAACACTAAATGTGGGAATCAGATTTACATCTAACTGAAAGCAGTTCAAAACTTCTCCTGAAGCTTGAAATTAGTGTAATGATAATGTGCTTGATATCTTAAGTTTTCATAAAGTTACACTGATAATTTGGAAATAATTTGGACTGGTTGTTGAAACACATTTTTCTCTGCTCTCTTCTGGAAAGAATTGTAATTCTCTATAGTACAGTCATTACATACTGTCTGTTCTCAAACTGTATATAGCACTGTATGTTTTCTACGCTAAAATATGAATATTTTTTCACAAAGAAATGGGTCTATGCATACCCACATTGGTTGTGAATGTGGGCATTGTTTTATCTGCTGTAAAATGTCAGTGCAGAAATAACTTTACTCAGTGAACCTCACCTTAGGAGACGAAGGCCCTACTTGTTACCTACAGTCAGAGTTTCAAGATTTGGTACGGATCCCATAGCCATTTTTATAATAGTTAAGACCTAACACTGGCATTTGTTAGGGCTCATTTTTGTCTGAAATTATTATTATTATTATTATTATTATTATTATTATTATTATTATTATTATTATTATTATTATTATTATTATTATTATTATTATTATTATTATTATTATTATGGAGTTTCCGTGGAGGAAAAAAAGGTGAAAGAAGGCGTGGGCCTGAATGGGTCTATCTACGATATCAAAAATTAAATTAAACTTTAAAACAATGGTTATATTTCTTTTCAAAAAACAAATTTAACAACTTTTCACTTAGTGAAATAACAAGGTTACAGGTACAATGACAATTTCAAGAATTGGAAAACCCAAGAATAGGGAATTTAACAATTTTTGGGCTTAAAGCCTCTAGTTTACAAATTTACAATTCTGCAAATGTGGTATTATTTAGACAAGGACAGAAATCTCCCAATTCAAGAGCACTTTGCCTCACAGGTTACAAATCTATAGCCTTCCAGAGGCACCCCTCAATATTACAGAAATCTCAGAAAAGAGCTTGTATGCTCTCCAGTATTAATCAAAGAGACGGCGCTTCCAATTTCTTACAGCCTACTCAAGGCAACATTACACAAAATCATACAGTTTCCAGCCTCTCTAGGCTAAACCTACAAGTTACAATTTTACACAGGGGTATCTATTACCCAAACTACTGGGCCTCGTGGAAAGAACAGGTTAAATTACTGGCCCGAACACAATATGAATGGAGGCGTACGCTTGCACTCCTAGAACATTAAAAACCCTAACTGGGCTCTCGGCCCGATGATGCAGAGGCTAATCCCAACCTGCTAAGGTGACTAGAATGGAGGTTACTCTAACACTTTACAGAAAAGAGAAAAGGTTACAAAATCATAGTCACCTCAAATTAAATTGAAGGGGAACTCAAGAGGGAAACACACTCTCTATCCCCGATTTACAGTGTAATTATTTATGAAATTTTATATTAGCCAAAAGAAAGTTTACATTTTAGAAAACAGGAGATTACATAGTTAGAAATTAGAACCTTCCCTTCGTGTAAGTTTGCGGAGGTAGCTACAGAGAGATATGACTGGTGGCCATTACCTGGGGTGATGAACTGCCTGGCGAACTTCATTCAACTTCGCTAATTGGCCAACTAGGGACCACGATAAGCCTCACTTTACATTCTGGCATTTGTTCATCTTTCGCTTGATCCACATCGTCTTCATTAGCCTCCTGTCTTAACACACACTCTCTCAGAAATTCGGTGATCCAAAGACAAGGTAGTCTGAAAGACCGCAGCTTATATACACGAGGGGACGGTTCGAGAGGGTTCTGGACTAATCTGGACACACCCTCTCAATTTTATTGGGTTAACCAAAAACCTACATAAGGCTGAAAAATAATTACAGAAAATTCATGATTGGCCAGATTAAAAAACTGGCGGAATGAGAAAGAGGCGTTGCAAACCTTGAAATAACAAAATAAATTAACATTAATTTAGTTGGAAAACATGAGAACAAAAATCATCCTTAATTCATTAATTCCTTTACCTTGCACCAGAGTGCATTACCTCAGTTTTTTGTAATGACATCTATGGAGAAAAGTCTAAACTTCTTGATGTAAACCAAAACAAAACAAATAAGTCCAGTCAGTTTAGGCAACTTCAAAATAACACATTTATTCAATACTTCAATGGTACATCTTCTGGTCAATGTCCCCACTTCATGCCATAGGTGTTTCACGTTTTGTTAAGAGAGATAGCATTCCTTAAGGCGCTTCTTTTATATGAGCAGAGTTGAGGTGTACCTCCTGATATTATTATTATTATTATTATTATTATTATTATTATTATTATTATTATTATTATTATTATTATTATTATTATTATTATTATTATTATTATTATTATTATTATTTGAGTACTTAAAAGTAGGAAATAATATTAAATAATGAATTAGTTCTGACTTGGGTCTATAAAAGGTATACAAATTAATACATTTCTGAACAAGGTATGAATTTTTTCATTTTTTTTTTTTTTTGGTAAATTTTTTTCACATTTCTTAAAATATATTTTTTAAAGGTCTCGCAGGCCACAGAATATGGCTTAGTGGGCTGCTATTTGGAAACCCCTGCTTTAGGAGATACAATTAAATGGTTAGGTAGACCAGTCCCGACTTAAACCTAACTCTAAAAGTGCAGGAGCCAGTAGTTGAGACACAAGGCAATTCAGTAAGAAATTTGAAAATGCATGAAACTGGATTTGTGGTTGTGATGTTAAAACTTCTCTCTGAAACAGATGAGAGCTATTATTATTTTTGTTACTATAGTTGTAGCACAAAGATTTAAAAAGTCACAAGGCACGACTGGAGAAGGGGATTAGACTTAATCTGCGCATGTGTGTATCGCTTTAGGATAAGTCTGTTTCTAGTCTTTTACCATCTGTATTGATTTTTATCTTTTTGCCTTCTCCCTTTCCTTGTCCCTGTCTGGTTTTCTTCTTATACTACACTTCACATATCAAGACCGATGATTTGTCAAGATGCCCCCTCAGTGAGTGTTGAAGCCTGCCTGCAAAGCAGAAATGACCTTATTAGTTGCTGAAAAGAACAGATGTAGAACTGGGATTGATGATATAGAGATTGTCCTTGTCTTCTCTTTCTGTTGTGTCTTCTTTCCTCACTATCTCTCACTTTGTTTTATCTTGTGTGTTCCTAACATTGCTTTATTGTTACAGGTTGGCTCAGTTAATAATTTTATCATCTTCTGCACTCAATACGACCGCATTGCAAAGTACGTACCTTTGCTAAAGATGATGGATGTTTCCATGGAAGGTAGGGAGAAATATTTACTTCCTGAACAAACTGACAGGTCAGGTCATACAGTATGTAGAAAGACATGAGTAGGGGCCAGATTCTTTTGTATAAGGGGCAGTTAAATGAAAAATGAACACATGCCGTAACACACATTCTGCGTGAAAGGTGGCAACACTGTTGTTATGTATTGATACTGCCGTTGCTGTGGTAGGAGAACTGCATAGTGACAACTAACAGGTGCATGCAGTAGTTGGGTTATGTCGCTGTTGGTGCGCGGACTGGTCTAGTGTGTTCGTCTGCCTGCAGAAATGGAGGCAAGCAAAGAAGAGCAGAGAAATGTGGTTTGTTTTCTGGTGAGTGTCTGGAGTACGCGAAACTCATAGTCACATGTCTGCTGCATAAGGTGAACACTGCATGTCCATGTCGAGTGTGCACAACTAGCATAGGAGATTCCGAGAAGAGTGCACATCACTGCAAGACGATGCGCATCCAGGACAGGCCTTTCAATTCATTACTCCTGATGTTACAAGGCGGATTGTTGGCATTATACAGGAAAACAGGCGAATCACGGAGAAAGAAATTCTTGTTCAGATCGGCATTAGCCATGGCTTCGTGCATGCCACTATCAAAGAACACTTGCATTTCCGCAAAATTTGCGCGCAGTGGGTCCCACATTAACTGACAGAGGGACAAAAGATTGACAGAATGGTGTGTCATCTGCAGTGGTACCATGAGGAAGAGTATGCGTTTTTGTCCTGTATCGTGGTGCCACCATTTCTAGCCCAAGAGCAAATGGCAAAGCCTATAATGGAAACATCGCAATTGTCCCCCACCAAAGATATCCAAAGCTGTTCACACAAGTTTTGGTAATGTCATGATGACTTCCTTCTTTGACTGCAGGGTCTTCTGCTTGTGGACTTCCTCGAGCGTGGAACCACAATCAATGCACAGCGCTATGGAGACACTTTGCAGAAACTGCGATGCGCCATAAAGTCAAAAATGCCCTGGAATTCTGTTGGACAGAGTTATCCTGTTGGACAATAATGCTCGTCCTTGTACTTCCAATCTGGCAAAGGCTACGCTTGAGTGATATGGTTGGGAAACACTTCAACATTCTCCAAACAACCCGGATCTTTCACCTTGTGATTTTTCACTTTTTTGGCGACCTGAATAAAGACATTCATGGACATCGGTTGTATTTGGACGAGGAAGTGCAAGAGTGGGTGCAGTTGCGGATCCGTCAGCGACCTACCTCTTTGTACAAAACTGGAATGGATCGTTTCGTCCCCCAGTGGGATAAATGTTTTAATGCTTTTGGTAATTATTTTTGAATAAAACCATTCCTTGGTCATGTTGTAGCAGATGTTCAGTTTTCATTTGACTGCCCCTTATAATTACTGTACATACTCCATTCCTTTACTTGTAGACAACTGAAAATGTTGGCAAGTTGTGGTACTGATATGGTTATACTTATGTGTCATTTTACATATTTTTGCATATTCTTAGTAATATTACATATTAGGTGAAGAATGTATCATTTTTGTACATATCTAGGTAATTATTAAAAAAAATTAAACATTGTGTCAGCTCATTTAATTGTCAGACTGTAGTAAAATAATTAGTGAATTTCATCTCTCAAATAGAATATATTTCAGTTGCTTGAGTTAACTTTAACATGCCTTTAAAATTGGGAAAACTCAGTCTGTTGATTGGTAAAGCACAGCAAATAATGAAAATACTTTCAGACATCTTAAAATACAATTTCATCCAAATATCTTATCCAAGAGTCTAATTCAAACTAATGGTGTTCCACAAGGAGATCCAATTAGCCCATTACTGTTCAATATCATGACAGCAGACATTACAAATATCATTAAGGACAGTTCAGCAATACTTCTGCTCTATGCAGATGATATGGTAATAGGTTCAGAAGATAGAGAAGAGCTCCAGAAGGTACTAATCGGACTCGCTTCACGGGCCCTAGAACGCGACTTACAAATAAATCATGACAAAACTAAACAAATGACTTTCAGAAGAGGTGGTAAACTCTCCAAAAGATACATTGACCCTTAAAAATAAAAACATCTAGAAGTAGTACCGAAATTCAAATATCTCAGAGTTACTCTTCATACAACATTGGCATCTTTTGACAATCATGTCAAAGAAAGAACAACATCAGCAATAAAAGCAATTTACAACATTCAAGAACCACAAAAACTTTCAACAAGAACAGCAATGATACTTTTTAAATCAGCTATAGCTCCAATAGCAACTTATGGGATCCATATAATCTGCGATAAACTTAAAATTAACGACTTGATAATGCCAGAGAAAGTAAAAGCTCATTATATGAATCTAATCCTGGGTATCACGAAGACAGCACCATCAGACTGACCTATGTCTTACTATATAATAATAATAATAATGACATGTGGCCTCCGGAGAGGCTTGGTGCAGGTCTTTCGATTTGATGCCCGTTATGTCTTACTAAAAGAAACCTCCTTTATAGAAGACATCAGAATGCAGATACACCTGCCAAACACTAAGACCTGCAAGAACACATTCCAAATTCTCATAGAAAAACGCACTATATCTGTAACGATTTTTATTCAACAGGTGCTATAATGACGGATGATTGGAAACAAGGAAATTATGAGCTTCGACATGTAATAACACGTTATGCAACACATGGTTTTCATCACAAGTTCAGTCAATATAAAAGTTTTCGTCACCCAAATGAAAATTGTGTGTGTGAATTGTGGAATGAACACTGTGAATGATATCATGCAAATATTCGCAGTAAAAGACAAATATCTATATCAAAACTAGGACCAAAGTAATGTAATATAGTGTTTGTATTTTGCACATTGTGCAATAATAAAATTGGGATTTCTAACCCTTTGTCTGTGAAATACAGTAGGTCCAAGTTTCTCAACTGTATACAGCAGCACTAATCCTTGGTCAGAGTTTCTAACAAACTCCATGCAGTCTTGAAACAAAATCTAGGTTATTCATGTTCTCTATTTGTTTGCAAGATCATTAGTGGAGAACAAGAAGAGCCCCACCCCCCTCCAAAGATATTTCATCCAACTAGTTTTATCTTTTAAATTAAATAGCGTTTAGTGCCAGGAGTGTCCGATGATGAAGACGATACCCCCAGTCCCCGTGCCAGTGAAATTAATCAATGATTATTAAAATTCCCCACCCTGCCGGAAATCGAACCCGGGACCCTGTGACCTAAGGTCTGCACACTAACCATTCAGCCATGGAGCCAGATTTATCTTTTGAAATATGCACCGGTGACTTTCTGCGATGATGAACGGTCTCTTTCAGCCTACAGAGAATTTTATCAGATTAGCACCAAAACATCACAGTGGAAAACTTGGAAAAGTACTGTACTTGGTGACACAATGCACATAACGATAACAAAGTTACCATACTACTTGTGTTACTTCATAGGAGTTTAAAGACAGATTTTATATTAACTTTATTTAGTAATATTCTTTTCCTTTTCAGGACATGAAGGCAACAGGATATTAGCTACAACAATACATTGTGTAATATATTCTGGGATTTACAGTGCATAACATTATTTTTTAATATCTGAAGTATTTTGATTATACCTTTAATTTGATTATTTAATACTGTCAAAATTAAAAATAATAATAATAATGTTATTTGATTTACGTCCCACCGACTACTTTACGGCTTTTGGAGATGCCAAGGTGCCAGAATTTTGTCCCGCAGGAGTTCTTTTACGTGTCAGTAAATCCGTTGACACGAGGCTGACATATTTGAGCACCTTCAAATACCACTGAACTGAGCCAGGATTGAACCAGCCAAGTTGGGGTCAGAAGGCCAGCACCTCAACTGTCTGAACCACTCAGCCCAGCTGTCAAAATTAGAGAACAATCGAGCAATACACAGCCCCATTGTTTAAAAACCTTCTGAGGTAGCTACAAGAGTGAGATGTTGTGAGTGATATCTTGCATCATTGAATGATCATTTATTTAACCCACAGCTTGTGTTCTTTTCGGATGAGACCTAGTTTCATCTTAATGGTCGTGTGAACAGTTAACTCTAGCTGTAAATCCTAATGGTGTTTATTATGAAGTCTCTCATGATGAAGGATGACACTTCCAGTACATTACATATATGATTGTATACACGCTTAAAGCAGAGCGGCTGTGCACGCCGTAAGTTGCGCTGAGGCAGCTGCTGTAGCACAGTTTACAAACACCGTGTGTTCGGTCTGGATTGTCTTCACCCTAAATCATAACAAAAAGAATGTACTATCATTTTTTTTTAAAATTTAATGCATATTTTATGAATAGTACATATTAAATTTCATATTTCACTGATATTTATTACATGTTTATGTACATATTTTTCACTTTGATATTGCATACAAATATGGGCCATAGACATGAGCACCAAAAGAAACGCATAATAGGATAAACGTGGTGACAGGTGAGTGTGATAACAGGGAGAAATAGAAAGAAAACACAAAAGGAAAAGGAAAATCTCCCCATCTTCATACACTCCCATCATCAAACAAGCCGCATTTCTTGGCCAGATAGAGGGTGTACCCGTCTAGGTGGCCCACCCCACCCCTTCAGGGTAGGGAATGAAAAGTTTTGATGTAAGTCATCAAATAGCTTGGCACACTCTTCATCAAACCCAGTTCTTCTAAAACCATTTCTTCTCAGCCCATGTCTCTTCCCTTTTCCTGTGTTTATCCAGCTTTCTTCTCGTCCTACAGTTCCCACATCTAAATTGAAGATCTGTCAAGATTGTCCCTCAATGAGTGTTGAAGCCTACGCTCCTGATAGCACTGGGAAGCAGAAATGAGATTATCTGGGTCAGTGCTGACAACAGAATGTTGGTTCATGCATATTTTCAAGGTTTGTGTATATTTCTATGTTAAGAGCATATTTAGTGCATATTTATAATTTCTTGTGGCTGCTAGCAGTTTAAGAAACAACAAAAGAAAGCAACAAATGAAGTTTTCATAGTCTGTGCATAGCGTCAAGCAACTGGAAACATAGGGTTTTCTGGAAATTTGATGCTGTTATCAAAGTGTAGATGCAGCTAGTAGAAAATATAGGAATGATGTGAAGCAGAAAATGGCAGAAACAACCTTGCAAAAATTAATGGACTTAAGAAACTAAGGAAAATTCATAAGGTCCTTCAAGATTCTGATGGTGATATGGACATTAACCATAGCTTAGTGCCCGATTTTAAGTTTTGTCCCTTCACTTCTTATAATATTAAGAAAACATTTTCTGTCAATAAACCAGATGAGTTGGCTGTGCGGTTAGGGGCGCGCAGCTGTGAGCTTGCATCAGGGAGATAGTGGGTTTGAACCCCACTGTGTCGGCAGCCCTGAAGATAGTTCTTTGTGGTTTCCTATTTTCATACCAGCCAAATGCTGGGGCAGTGTCTTAATTAAGGCCGCAGCTGCTTCCTTCCCATTCCTAGACCTTTCCTGTCACATTGCCACCATAAGACCGATCTGAATCGGTGCAATGTAAAGCAAATTTCTTTGGACACACTATGTAATATGGGAAAAAAATGAAATGACGTATGGCTTTTAGTGCCGGGAGTGTCTGAGGACATATTCGGCTCGCCAGGTGCAGGTCTTTTGATTTGACAACCGTAGGTGACCTGCGCATCACAATGAAGATGAAATGATGATGAAGACGACACATACACCCAGCCCCTATGCCAGCAAAATTAACCAATGATGGTTAAAATTCCCGACCCTGCTGAGAATCGAACCCGGGACCCCTGTGATCAAAGGCCAGCACGCTAACCATTTAGCCATGGAGCCGGACTCTGACATGGAAATGACAGCATAGAAAAACTGATCATTCTTGGAAGTGTTCCCTGCAAGAGTCTTGGACGAGTATAACACGATTGAACATCTTCGGTGCAACATGTCTGGCCGAGGATCGCAAGAAACGAAGGCAACTGAACAACAGCCTTCTTGCAGATCACAATCCTCAGAATTGAGGGAACAGTAAGAGAAAGAGTGTTCTACTGCTCGTTCATAATCCTGTAACACTGGGTCACCACTCGACTGCTGCAGAGTGCCATACGGATTTGTGACATCATGCGGAATCGAGTGCTTGCACGCGTTTCCGTGCTAATTCAGGCACCGCTCGCACAAGACACTAGGTGATAGTCAAGCTAAACATTTAAACTCCAATGGAATTAATGCAATTATGCTGACAATAATGATTTATCATTTAAACAGACAGTTTTACAGTTTAAAAATACTGATTTGGAACACCCATTGACTCGAATAATATGTACTAATATTATGTAAAAACCAAACCAAAGCAAACTCCATGGTGCAACAGCCCCGAAGGGCCATGGTCTACCAAGTGACTGCTGCTCAGCCCGAAGGCCTGCAGATTATGAGGTGTCGTGTGGTCAGCACGACGAATCCTCTTGGCCATTATTTTTGGGCTCCTTGACCGAGCCCGCCATCTCACCATCAGATAGCTCCTCAATTGTAATCACGTAGGTTGAGTGGACCTCGAACCAGCCCTCAGATCCAGGTAAAATTTCCTGACCTGGCCGGGAATCGAACCCGGGGCCTCCGGGAATGAAGGCAGGCATGCTACCCCTACCCCGTGGGGCCGGCTTAATATTATGTAACTAGCAAATAATATGTAGGTTATGTTAGCTGAATGGTCTCTAAAATCGGCAGGGCAGTGTGGCCATTAAAGAGGTCCTAGGAAGAACACCGCACCGAGAGGACATCAATGAGTAGGATTGCTTCCCATAAGTAGAATCAGACAACTGGATCCTTGGTTTGGTAGGGTGAGTATGAACTCTGCTGGACATTGATGGTGTGCCCATGTTTCTGACTGAAATGTCTCACAGAGGGATAAAACGTCACTCATTGTTTAACAAGCCAAAATTATTTCTGTAATAGTTGTGCAATGTTCTTTCCAGACATGAACAAGTTCTTGATCAAGTACTCTATTTTTTAATAATTTGTCCCATAATCCCTAGTCACGAGTCAAGATGAACAACCATTATGCAAAACATTTTTTGATGATTATAGTAACAACTAGCCTTTGAAATCCTAATATGTTTTCTTTCTTTCCCCTCCAGACCGAGACCAGCTGAAAATAATTGCTTTGATCATGCTGGGAACACTGGCAACAGTGTGGTTCATGGTCAGTGCTCTACTCTTTTATGGTGCTTTTAAGGTAAGATATCCATGCTTATTTCTTCACTAGCTGCCATATTTATTGTGGATGGATTAGATTTTTCATTCATTCAGGTATTCTGCCTTTCGGCAGATCTTGTCATGTGATAAACCTCTTCCACTTTTGCCTCTCCATAGCCAAGTTTTTCATGTCCGAATATTTATTTCCTTTGATGTTGTTCAGCATTTGATATATTTTTCTTCCTCTTCTTCTTTTGCCTTTCACCATTCCTTCTTTTAGTAAACAGTCCCTCCTCAAACATTGTCCAATCCAGTTCATTTTTCTCCTAATGATTTGTAACATAGTTCGTTCTTCTCTAACTCTTCATTTCTTTCTTACCCGGTCTTCCCGTTTCCCATTTCCTCCATATCCATATCTCTAGTACCTCCAATCTTCTTTCGTCTTTCTTTCGTACCATCCAAGTCTCCACACTATACAGCGCAATACTCCAGATCTACACTTGGTAAGTCTTTTCTCCAAATCTTTGTTTAGTGGCCCACAAAGTAATTTCAATTTTCTCTTGAAACCTTCTTTTGCCATGGCAATTCTTTTCTTACTTTCTGCTGTGTAATACATATCTTCCCTGATCATACTTCCCAAATATAAGTTATTTGTAGCACTATGTAAGTCATGTTTTATTCTCTTACATAAGATGAAACAGTAAGGGTTCACAGTTTAGTACAGTATGCTATGTAAAGTACAAAATCAATGCATAAATGAAAATTCTGCTTGAAAATTGTTTGATATTTTTCAATAAAATGATATAATAATGAGTCATGATGTTTGACTTATTTTGTCACATATGTGATAAAGAACTCGTAATCTACTGTAATATTTTCATGAAAATGAGGTGGTACATTATTGTACCATGCCCACTTAAGATTTTACATGACCTTTATAAGGCAGTGGTACAATAATGTACCACCCATTTTGACTGATCAAATGGTCATAAATAATTGTAAAATCAAAGTCTAACAGCAGCATGCATTGTATTATGTCATGAAAACACACACAAAAAAAATTATAAGTTGCCAGAGGACCTTACGCCCTATAAAGGGTTAAGAAGAATTGCAGAAGAAAAATGTATGCTCAGAAATGAGTAGCAGCTGACGATTATTTATTTATTTATTTATTTATTTATTTATTTATTTATTTATTTATTTATTTATTACTGTTATGTTCCTCAGTCTGTCAAAACTAATTTATGAATAAATCAATTTAGAACTACCTGAAAAAGAAAAACTTAATAAAATTACAAAAGTTCTTTTTCAGGTATAATTCTGTTATTGTATGTTTTCTTTTTTAGGTATTTTCTAAATATATTATTCAGAATTAGTTTTGACAGAGTTAAGAACATGACAGTTATAAATTAACTGAGTCAAAATTGAAAATAATTGGCTTCAAATATCACTTCTTAGTTCGTTAAGCTGTCCATATTATCTGAGTTTTCATTTATTCAAGTTGGCATCATCCTCTTTACTTTGGATAATCAGGGTTCCACTGTATTCACTTTGTGAAGCTCACAATATTTCATTTCCTATCTTTCATGGCCTTTCGCTTTCCTTTGCTGATACTTTTATTATTCAAATAATTGGATCTCTCCTTTATTTCCCTTATGAAACCCTAATAATCCTATTGTTTTTCCCCTTAATATGACCATTTATAGCATCAAACTCTTGCTTAGTTTAGGCTATTCTGTAATTATTTCTGCTATACATAATATTAATATGCTCATTAAATCTTTCCAGGACAGGAGCAAGTGCATGGTACCATGGATGGTTCTCTGCGGTGCCTCTCTGCCGTTATGTCTGGGAGTAGTTATTACAGTGGCAACATTATTCTTCATCTATATGTCGCCTCTTTATGGAGCCCTCAGCATAGTGTTTGGGTTGTTGATGATAGGTAAGTAAAATGATATGTAGTGAAATAAAGTGAAATCACGTAAGCGCTTCGAAAAGAAGGTAACAAGAGCTCTCAGGGAGAATCTTTATTTTAGGGTACAGAATATAAGTAGTATTACGCATTACTACTCAGCGTAGTTATCATTCTTGTCCTAACACTTGCTCCAACAGTACGCTACGAAGGCATGAATGCCAGTGTGCAAGAAATTTGTGTCCAGTCCCTGAAGCCATACCATGACGGCATTCTGAACAGCCATATTATCATTGAATTGCTTGATACCCAGGTGCTTCTTCTTCAGCAGTCTGAAGAGATGGAAATCACTGGGTGCCAGGTTGGGACTTTGGGAAAGATCGTTGAGGTGGATGATTTCCTCACCAGGGGAGTGACAGTGGATGCTGCCAATTACTGTGACACACTGGAGCATTTACTGTTGTTTGTATATATGATTTTTTGCTTGTCCAACCTCTGTCCCATTTCTCTACGGGGTCGGGTATGAGGTGAGATGAATCTGTCGTGCCTGGTTTTTATGTCTGGATGCCCTTCCTGATGTCAGCCTTATCAGAGGAGTTATGAGATGAAATAAATGACATGATATATGATAGTAGGGAGAGGGTAAAACCTGGTGTCGGCACATAGCCTACTCCTGTCAAATAGCCCCAAGGGGTCTGCTCAAGACTTAACGTCCCTATCTACCGGATGAATCAGCATCAACTGTCATATGCCCTCACTCCATCTGAGCTCTTGGGAGAGGTTTGGAATTTAATCCAGGCTTTTGGCACGCAATCTAGTGATTATAAATTGTATACCACCACCTCCCCTACCCTGCCGGCCAATATTCTGATGGTGAAATGTTGTTGACCAACAGAACTCGAACCGGCTAACCATGCTGTCTGACAGTTTTAGACTTCAACGCCTTAATGATCATGGTCACCAGGCGGGCTTGTTGTTTGTATATGTATATGATACAAGTAAAGAACTGGAATCATAGATAAGGCTTTTTTTAGATGATATTACACTATGTAGAGTAATAATTAAGATACAAGACTGAAAGGGACTTCAAAAAGACCCCGACAATGTTGTGAGATGTACATCCTCTCAGTTTTAATTACTGTATTGATGGGGCAATCCCTCATGGGGATCACTGTAAGTACCAAGATGCTGATATAAGGAGAGATCTTCATTGGGGTAATCACATAAACGGAATTGTAAATAAATGTTACAGATCTCTTCATATGGTTATGGGAGTATGGCAAGGATGTAAAGGAGAGGACATACAAGTCTCTGGTAAGATCACAGTTAGAATACGATTCCATTGTATGTTACCCTCACCAAGATTACTTGATTCGAGGACTGGAAAGAATACAAAGAAAAGCAGTTTGATTTGTTCTGGGCGATTTCCAACAAAAGAGTAGCATTCCCAAAATGTTGGAGAATTTGTGCTGGGAAGACTTGGGAGAGAGAGAGAGAGAGAGAGAGAGAGAGATATGAACTGCTCGACTAAGTTGTATCTAACTTCAATGGGGAGGAAATGACAGTTCGATAATGATCAATATGTATCATGAATATGAAGTTTATAACTTGCAGTAAGTTGTATATTCCAAGCTGTCAGTGGAGAGATAGTATGGGATGGCATTAAGTCTACTTATAAGTTTGAGTGGTATTTTTAAAAGGAGGAAAGATCACAATGTGAAGTTGGAATTCAAGAGGATAAATTGGGCAAATATTTAAATCATGTCAGTGTTTTCTGGGCTTGGAGGCCGTGATCCAAGAGCATGTGATGATCCCGACATTTCACCGAAGACTGCGTTCAGCATTATCAAGAGTTCCAACTGACTTCGATAGCAGCGAAGCTCACAGTGGAATGAAGTGGTTTTGTATTCCACCTCACTATATAGTGCAGGCTATGGCGTGCTGCTCGCCTATTGGTCTCCCATGCTGGAGGGACGGCCCTGATTGGCTGTTCGAGAGTCAACAGTTGGAAGTATCGAGGAGCCCGATGTATGTTGACCTGCCTTTACGGAGACAGGCAACTGATCACCCGTTCCTTTTTCTGTTCTGCCTCAGCCGTCGTGTCCTTCAGGATTTCAGTGGCTTCCCTTTTTAGCTGGGCATGATAAGACACAGTAGCTGACTGTATTTTGGTGTCGCTGTACTGTATGACATGGCCTGCTAGCAGTGAGTGTTCAGCGAGTGGTGATCTATCTGCTTGTCCCAGCCAGGTATGTCTGTTGAGCTCCTTCAGTTGTGTGGGGATGCTGTGTTTTGTAGTGCCAATGTACACCTGGCCGCAGCTGCACGGGATCTTGTAGACACCTGTTGTGGAGAGAGGATGGCGCTCATCTTTGGCAGACCTAACTAGTTCCTGGATTTTCTTCGTTGGCCTATATATGGTTTTCAGCCCATGAGACTACTGCAGCCTCCCTATTCTGTCAGTTGTTTTCCCAACATAAGGCAGAGAGGCTTTAGCTGCCAGCCACTCCTTGATAATGCTGAGCGCAGTCTTTTGTGAAACAGCAGGACTGTCACATGCTCCTAGACCATGGCCTACAAGCCCGGAAAACACTGGCATGATTTGTAACGTCGGCCGTGAAAGCCTCAATTGCTATATGGGCAAATTTAGGAAGAGGGCTTAGGGATTGATATAATTTACTGAAGGAGGTGTTCAATAAATTTCCAAATTCTCTGAAATTATTTAAGAAAAGACTCAACTAATAGGGAATTTGCCCAGGCGACTGCCCTAAATTGATTGATTGATTGATTGATTGATTGATTGATTGATTGATTGATTGATTGATTGATTGATTGATTTTCCAACTTGTTTATCTCCTGTGTTCATTCCTACCCTCCATTTGATCCTCCATTTGTTTTTCTATTTCATAACTGCATTAAGATTTCTGTTAACTGAAATAAAGGGGGCGGTCACCATTTTGGATAAGTGAAATTTAGGATAGTAAATGTATAACCATTTTTAGAGTAAAAATTTAGAAACTATCTGATAAGTTACTGGTAGCCTACATGAAAACATTACTTGTGTATAAATATATATATTTTTTTAAGCTGTTGATATAATGCATATCATAGTTACAGTACAGTAGTACCATATCTCATGTCTGCCTCCATAATATAACTTTTAGCACTATTAGTTGCCGTTCTCAGGGGCCTGGGTTCAGTTCACAATACTGGCAGAAATTTTAGAATAGCGGGAGGGCTGCTATGTTAACTAATATTCTTTAAATCACTATAACAATGATTTATTATTGAACAGTGTCCTCCTTATTCAATACGTTATGGTTAATGTGAATTTTAAAAACTTACATTTCACATTTATCACATCTATTCATGTTTCAGTCCTAATTGGATCGATCTCTTCAGTAGATAGCTAAAAATTGACATGTACATATTGTAGTTGAGTATGAACTTTTCCTAAATAAGAACATTTTAATATTTATAACATAATTCTTATGCCTTTGCTGGCAAGATGTAGTGTTTACAGTGCACTATGTCTTCTGGTATGGGCTAGAATAAAATTGTTACTTTCATTAACCTGTCTCAGTCTCTTCCTTGGCTTTGACAATATGAAAGTGGCTGAGGTATGAGTTATGCTAGTAATGCCACTCCTTATGCAGCCAGTCCCTGCTATGAATGGTGTGAAAATGTTGCTCATAGGGTCAGTTGGTGCAGGCATTTCAGTGGGCTTGGCAGACTGATGTGCAATAGCAACTTCTGGCTCAGTGAGGAAAGCAACGGGAAACTACCTCACTTCTCATTTCCCTAGTATGCCTCTTCAGTGACACCTAGGTCATCTATGACAGCTAATGGTGAACCTGTTGAGGATCCAACCAGCCTTCGGGCTGAATACCCAACAAACAAACAAACAAACAAACAAACAAACAAACAAACAAACAAACAAACAAACAAACAACAACAACATAATTCTTGCTTCAGTTTTAAATTTCTGGACAGACAACAATGGTGGAAGCTCATTCAACACCACCCTACCTCGTATGCTGGAGGGATTCTAATATGATGATGATTTTGCCTATTAAGTGTTGAAATTAAAAACAAGTTATAATGTGAGCGTACATATATTTTGTATTTCATAAACACGGTATGTAGTATGACTTTAAAATTTCTTTGTAAAACTTCAGTGAAATGTATCAGTTAAACCGATTTTTGGTTGACAGAGTTTCAGTTAACAGATTTTGCGCTTTTAAGTATAGTCATCTTTCAAGCATTCATGTAAACCATTAAAAGAATAAATGCCTTCGAGATGTGGGTGTTCCAAAGGATGTTATGGATCTCATGGAATGACCCCGTCTCCAATGCTGCCATACTCAAATTGCATGAGGAGGGAACGAATGTTGATTTGTACAATCAAGAAAAGAAAGTCAGTCAGCCTACCTTAGGCATATTATGAGGAATAAAAAGTATATCTTGCTAAAATTGATCATGCAGGGTAAAATTGATGGACGTAGAGGTCGTGCTGGAAGGAAACACTCTTGGTTGAGGAGCTTACAGGATTGGACAGGATTAGATTCTAGTAGACTGATGAAGACAGCCGAACATCGTACAGACTTTGCTGTGATTGTGGCCAACCTTCAGTAATGGAGAAGGCACTACAAGAAGAAGACGGGATATTCAGATGGGGTTATTCATGAATCCTCGAAGAAATACATTAAAAAATAATTGCATTGGACTCTGTATATTTTATTCCTTCAGTAATGGAGAAGGCACTACAAGAAGAAGACGGGATATTCAGATGGGGTTATTCATGAATCCTCGAAGAAATACGTTAAAAAATAATTGCATTGGACTCTGTATATTTTATTTCCTGTATATTTTATTTCCTGGTTTTAAGTAGGCTTTCTCTAATCTGAGTTATCTTCTTTACAATTTGTTTTATGTCTTATGACGACAATGGGATGGGAGAGATCTAGGAGTGGAAAGGAAGTGGCCGTGGCCCTAATTAAGGTACAACCCCAGTCTTTGCCTGGTGTGAAAATGGGAAACCACGGAAAACAGTGTTCAGGACTGCCGGCAGTGGGGTCGAACCCATTATCTCCCGAATGCAAGCGCACGCTGTGCGATCCTAACTGCACGGCGAACTCGCCCGGTATTTTGAAGTTCATGAATATCTCTGTCATCGTAGCTGGTACCGGTATGGTAAAAATGTATAAGAAATAAATGGTTGGAAATTTAATTCTGTATAACTTTAGTTATGTAGTATTTATCAATAGGACCATTAATACCATAAATTATTGAGAATTAAATTTTAGGCCTTCCCCTAAACTACCATTTCAGTCAATGTGAACAAAATTATTTATAGCCTAGATTGTAGTGCCTCGTTCCTTGACTTTACATGCCAGTTTTCATTACATTCTATTCAGCCATTTTCTCGTGATGCCTGTACGTACATACATACATACATACATACATACATACATACATACATACATACATACATACATACATACATACATACATACATACATACATACATACATACATACATACATACCAGGTGTAAGCATAATTCTTTTCCGGTTTCACTAAGAGCCAGCGAACAGTACGCAGCGTATGAATTTTACACATACATCAGTTTGTTCGTCTGACATTAACCTACCAACATGCACAAGTTGAGTCCGCCAAACTCTAGTGTCTGTGTTGTATCATTCTGTGATCATGTCGACGTTTGTGCCTGAAAAAGAACATTTGTGGCACGCATTGCTTTTCTTATTTAATCAAAATAAAGAGGCTGTGGAAAATCATCGTTTGCTGGTAGAAACATATGGTGAAAACGTTCCATCAGTTAGAACGTGCAAGACATGGTTTTGACAATTTAAACGTGGTAATTTCAATATGAAAGACAGTGCACGCTCTGGGAGGGGTATTGTGTATTATGAACTCTTGAAGCCCGGCAAAACCGTTAATGCACAATGCTGTCACCAACAAATGATTAATTTAAATCACACATTGATCGAAAGACAACAAGAATGGGCCAGAAGACATGGTAAAGTTATTTTGTTACACGACATTGCGCCATCTCACACAGCAAAACCAGTGAAAGACACCTTGAAATTGCTTAGATGGGACATCCTTCCGCACCTGCTGTACTGCCTCGACCTGGCATCATCTGACTATCACCTCTTTGCATCAAAAGGGCTCATGTTCGCAGAGCAGCACTTCAGCAATTTAGAGGAAGTTGGAAAATGGCTTGACAAATGGTTTGCTGCAAAAAATAAGCAGTTTTTCTGGCATGTTATTCATAACTTACCTGAAAGATGGGTGAAGTGTGTAGAAGCCGATGCCCAATATTTTGAATAAACAAAAAATGAATTTCCCTTGAGAATTACGTGTTTTCTTTACCACAAAAATTGGGAAAAACTTATGCATACACCTGGTACATAGACAGAGACAACGGAAAATTAAGAAGTGTATCTCCTTATTACGGTGGATACAAAAGATACAGAAATACCATTCTTTTAAAAATCTGAGCAATGTACAGACAAAATTTATAAGCATAGATTTCCATTGTTTATTAATCTGTATTGCCTTCATTCTTATCTTGTTGTAGCAGAAAAAATTGTAAAATGTCACGTAAATAAGTAAAAATAGGATATTAAAAAAATTTGGGAGAGTAGGCTGCTAAGTTGGTGTCAATTTAAAAAAAGAAAAGTTGAATGATTTTGTGTGGAACAGGGATAGTGGTGGACCTTCAAAATGTAAAACTTTTTAAAAAGTCTACTTATGAAGAATTAGATTTCACACATCTACAGTGGTTCAGACAAAAATGGGTGGAAGAAGTTATCACTGATACAGTGTGTACAGATAAAGTCAAGTTATTCCATGAATACTCATTGAATTGGACTATCAGTGTTTTTCATTTTATCATACATATTCTTGTCTTCATTAGCCTGAATAACCAGGCATTTACTGCACACTATTTTATCATTGTTATGATCTTTGGGTGGCGTATAGCTTCTATGGAAAGTTTGAAGATCTAATTGTGTATATTGCAATTTTTTTGTACAGTAAGTTGAGATGACATACAAATATGATAACTTTGTAAGGTAGTCCTTTATTACTTGCAGGTGTTCCCACTTATTTCCTCTGGGTGGTGTACAGCTTCTACAGAGAGTTAGAAGATTTAAGTGACGATCGAGAGAAGGGACCCTTCATCGTACATCCACATAACTACTTTAATTGAGCCAAATGCTGAGTAAACCTGCAAGTGGATACCAGCCAAGTGATAATATATAAGGGCTATCCAAGAAAGACTTACTAATGTAGATTTTAAGGTACTTGTATCTGACCTAGCAGAGGCCAAACTTTTCATTCTGATGTATAGAATGACAAACTTTTCAGTAGAAAGAGAAGCTATCAGAATTTTCAAATACAGTTGAAACTGGTTTATACATAGTTGTATTCAGTTCTGAATCAAGCACAGGTTTTCACAAATCCCAATGAAACACCTCTGTATTACAATATTTTTCTGAGTTATAATGGGTTGGCCCGTAAGTCATGACATTTTTCTTAAGTGAAAATTTTGCATGTAAAACAAAATGTTTTGGCAATGTGTTTTATGTTATGTGATAGAAAATTATGTACTTTACAAGATATTGTATTTAGTTTTTATGCCAATATAAGTTTTGTTTGTTTCAGGTCCTTAAAATAGAGTGTCAAGTTGACAAAAAAGAGCATTTTTGACACCTTCTACTTTTTGCGTGTAATCTAGTTGTCACAGCCATAGAAGCTGCTTGAGAGATTTGTGAAGCATATGGCGAAGAAGCAATGCCTCTTGGGATGGCTCAAAATCAATTTAAGAGATTCAAAGGCAGCAATTTCAACCTCAGAGACATGTATCGCACAGCTCGCTCCATTCAGTTTGATGAGAAGCGACTGAATCACCTTAAACAATTAAAAATAGGAAAGAATTTCCACCAATCAATACTTGTTTTTTTATTGCTTATATTAAGCTACAGGACCGGTTTCGTCCCCATATACAAGGTCATCTTCAGCTGAACCATGAATACATATTTATATGATGAAGCTTTGATTAAATTGCATTGTCAAAGGAATGTTATATGATGTGCATTTAGTCACATACAAATGGGGCATGTCTTATCGTGAATTGGCATATATGTCAGTATGTACAATATTGCAACTGTATGTCTAAAATATTATGGTGAGGTCTTAAAATTAGTGTATAAAACATATCTTCACTTAAACTAACTTATATATATATATATGTACAGGATAAAATACAATATAATAACAGGGTGATTTCTACCGTCGAGGCATTGAGAAGCTTGTTGAACGTTGGGAAGATGTTGCAAACAATGGAGAATTGTATTTTATCCTGTACATATATATATAAGTTAGTTTAAGTGAAGATATGTTTTATACACTAATTTTAAGACCTCAACATAATATTTTAGACATACAGTTGCAATATTGTACATACTGACATATATGCCAATTCACGATAAGACATGCCCCATTTGTATGTGACTAAATGCACATCATATAACATTCCTTTGACAATGCAATTTAATCAAAGCTTCATCATATAAATATGTATTCATGGTTCAGCTGAAGATGACCTTGTATATGGGGTCGAAACCGGTCCTGTAGCTTAATATAAGCAATAAAAAAACAAGTATTGATTGGTGGAAATTCTTTCCTATTTTTAATTGTGTAATTCGTCAATACGGAAATGAAGATTATAGATTACGATGAATCACCTTAATCATGAAGATCCACAAGCTACGACTTTTTAATACAAATGTTAATTCCATTCTGCTTTATGGCTGTGAAACGTAGAAAGTTACCCAGAAGACGACTAAGCCACTGCATGTCTTTGTGAATCGCTGTCTAAGACACGTCATCAACAGAAGATGGCCGGACGCTATTTCAAATGAAGACTTATGAGAAGAAACTAATCAGCGGGCAATTGAAATACAGATAAGGGAGATCCACACCAAATAACGAGGGAATTGGCAGAGATAATAGAACACTACCACAGTACCAGTGGTGGACGTGGGTTCCGCAGGCCTTGAACAACAACAACTAAAATCAGTGAGTCACGATTGCTGCTGGGTTTGCTTACCCATTATCGGTCAACTCATGGAAACAAGGAGCGATTCCTCTACTGAATTGTTACTGGCGATGAAAATTTGTGCCTTTGGGCCAATATGAAGCAGGGCAAAGAATGCCTTAGCCCTAGCAAACGGGCGACACCACGATCAAAACAAGGTCTTCACCCGCGTAAAACGATGTTATGCATTTCTTGGGACTGGGAAGGCATGATCCACTTAAAAATTGCCTGATCAGAACTTGACATCCAATGAGTCAATAATGCTGTCCAGCAGAAACATCCTGATCAAAGACATGGCATTCTTCTGCAACATGACAACGCTCTCCCTAACATTGCCAATATGACCAAAGAAGCCATTCAAATGCTTGGCTGGGAAGTGCTGCCACATCCTCTGTATTCTCCCGACTTGGTGCCTTCATATTTCCATCTGTTCCAATCCCTCTCTAATGCAATGTGTGGCATTTCATGGAGTTGAAGGCTTGGTTGGACGATTTCTGTGAGTCGAAACAGGGTGATTTCTACCGTCGAGGCATTGAGAAGCTTGTTGAACATTGGGAAGATGTTGCAAACAACCATGGAGAATACATTATTGTATGATTGATGTACATATCTTGTTTATTAAAATAAACACCAAGATTTTCGGGCCAACCCAATACATGTAATTTACATGTACTTCTCATTTATGTGTAACATATTTTTTTATATCAAGGTTGAGTTATACTTTTTGTTACACCATTCTTACTCTCAGAACACAGCACATGTTACTGTGCGGTAGAATGGAACTACCTCAACAGTCATAGTACTGCTCTAACTGTGCTGGTATACAAAGGGAGAGACATACTGAGGAGTGACTTTTTACTGCAGTCCACCTATGTCATACATACACTTCATAACACAGGAATAATAATGTGACCGGGCAAGTTGGCCATGCGGTTAGGAGCACGCAGCTGTGAGCTTGCATCCGGCAGATGGTTTTCCGTGTGGTTTCCCATTTTCACACCAGGCAAATTCTGGGGCTGTACTTTAATTAAGGCCACGGTTGCTTCCTTTCCATTCCTAGGCCTTTCCTATCCCATCAGTGCCATAAGACCTATCTGTGTCGGTGCGACGTAAAGCAACTTGTAAAACAAAATAAAAAATAAATAATAATGTGTTCTTATTTCTCAAAATTATCAAAACTAAGGATACCCTCAGTAAGGAAAATAAAAGTGGTGTAGATAAATAACAGTGCAGTGACAACAACTCTGTTCACGTAGGTCAGACAGGACAAAACTTTAAAATCAGGACGAAAGAACATAAGATCATGGAAAATGACAGAAACACACTGAGTTACAGTTCTCCAAACACCTCTTAACGAGCAATCATTCCTTCAGTCCAGATCAGCATCTCAAAATTCTTCAGATTGAAACCAAGAGCTCCATATTAAACTCTTTAGAAATTTTAGAAATAGAAAATTGAGTCAAAAATAACCAAGAGCCATGTGTAAAAGAACAAACTTTCTTCTCTGAACACACTGTGGTTAATACATTGTACAGTTCCATCCCATAACATATTTCCACTACCCGATTCACATTTGTCTGTAACTTGTGTTGACATCTACCATTCACAATACAGATGGTTTGTCCAGTGATTTTTTAAAATACTTTTATATGCACCTTTGTTTGTAAGACTAATCTATAAAGTTTGCATTTACATAACAAAACATGATTTTTGTTCTACTGTATTTATAGGCTGAAATAGACTTTCAATAAAGTCAAAACTTT
The DNA here is from genome assembly GCF_040414725.1 of Anabrus simplex. Classification (NCBI taxonomy): domain Eukaryota; kingdom Metazoa; phylum Arthropoda; class Insecta; order Orthoptera; family Tettigoniidae; genus Anabrus; species Anabrus simplex. Next base: position 74,620,975 of record NC_090275.1, on the reverse strand, counting down.
TTTTTTTTTTTTTTTTTTTTTTTTTTTACAATCTGCTTTACGTTGCACCGACACAGGCAGGTCTTCTGGCGGCAATGGGATAGGAAAGGGCTAGGAGTGGGAAGGAAGCGGCTGTGGCCTTAATTGAGGTACAGCCCCAGAATTTGCCTGGTGTGAAAATGGGAAACCACGGAAAACCATCTTCAGGGCTGCCAACAGTTGGGTTCAAACACATTATTTCCCTAATGCAAGCTGATAGCTACATGAGCCAAACTGCACAGCCACTTGCTTGGTCAAGTTGAAACTTGAGTACCTGAAATGGAATATTCGTGGTAGAGAGAGAGATTTATTAAAGAAATAAATTATCTGTCCTCCAATGAGGGTAACTATTTGGATGTGGAATACAGTTTCAGTTTCAATGGAGTTTAAAAATATTTTTTAAAAAATTTAATCATTAATGCTGTTATCTTCTTTTTCCAATCATTATAAGAAGGAAAAAAAAACCCATCAAATTCTATACTTTCCATGCTTTACTTGTTCCATCAGATAATAGGAACTGATAGGAGTAAATACTAACTATTGATGAACTTAATGTATTATTGTATAATTGTAATTAAGATATTTATTATGTTTTATTATCCAGGAAACAATAATATTAATAAGACTGTGACTTCAGGTTTTGTTACATGATAACAGAGTAGACAGCTGAAGATAACTTAATTAATAATATTGTGCAAGGGTAACACTGTGGTGCCAAAGAATGTCTTTTTAGCTCAAACAGTAAAGGTGAGCAACATAGCAAGTGCAACATTGTCACTCGTAAGTGGACTATAGTAGAATATTGCACTTAACTATAGTTGAATGTTGCAGCTTAAGGGTTAAAAATTGTGTCCATAAGTGAGAGTTCTCAGGCATAAGAAGTGGACTAAAGCAAATTGCTGAGATACCAGAATTAGAGAATGACACTTTCTTTCAATTACATGCAAAGTAAACTACACAAAAGATATGAAATATAATAATCAAGTCATATATTTGGAGGAAGATTATCTAATACCAAATTCAACAATAACAATAATAATTTTAATGGTAAATTATTTAAGAACATTCATCGGATAGAATCATGATGCTAGAGGAACTAATGCTATTTTAACCATATACTCCTGTTATTTTTAGTTTATTAACATGTAAAAATAGTTTTTGCCATTGGAAAAACTTGCTATGTGACTCATTCTACTTCCCATACATCACTGAGCAAAAGCTCTTCTATGTTTGAGAATTTTTAAAATATGAAATACAAAGTGTTGAAACCTCCCATGAGTCATCAGATTTTTCAACCACTCTAAAAGCTCCTATGTGCATTAGTTCAGAACATTCATGCACTTAAGAGTTGTTGCACAGTATTAAAAGGACTTAAACTCACACCAAAACCTCATGTGAACCTGTTCAGATGAGCCACACACATAGGATTCAAAATGTTTTTTATTTTCTTAAGTAAAATGTTCCCTTCCAATCATAGGAGAATTTTCAGTGGCAATGACAGTATGCTTTGTGAATATTATATAGAAATGAGCAAATTCCTGTATGATTTTATATTTGTTGCTAGTCTAATATAGAATTTTTACTATCTGAGAGTTTTCTTTTAATACCCTTTATCATACCAATTGTATTACAAACAATAAACTTCATGATACTTCTGTATTGACCAATAAATCAGAAATATCGTCTCTTAAGAGAATTTGTATTATAGGTACACCTTTCAATATTGTGTAAGGTTTAGATTATATTGTAAGTTGAATTCAGTCATGTGAAAGTGTTTTCTTCCAGTACACATTTCAGCCCTCATTGAGCCATCCTCAGTTGGTTTGAACAATTGACAAAGATATCTTAAATACTATGAGAACGGTGTAAAATCATGGTACAGAAATGATTGATGATGAGTTATGAATACTTAAAAAATTCTTTAAAATGCACTTTTAGTGTGTCTATCTTAACCCCTTAAATGGGTATTACATCTTTAGATGTTTCTGCACTAGGCTTCTATGGTGGGTATGACGGCATAAGTTGATCATACAATTTTTCGCTGATTTTCTTGGGGGTGGCGGTATGTGCCGTCGCCATCAAGTCTACCATGTTTGTTGATACATTTTCCATGATACCACGCTGTGTATTCTATTGTACAACTAACACAGCCTTCTAAAATGAATTTGTTCTGGTGCCTTGCACGATGCTCACATGGAGCTGTTTATGTTGAGGAGCATGGCTTCCAAGCGTAAAGTAGATCAGCTTGATAGTACTGTACTAGTATTTTGACAATTCTAGAAGTGGAGGGTGAAGAAGTGATATTTTTTTAACAAGTGATGATGCGTCGATATAGCCTATATTGAAGAAGAGGACAGTGAAAGCAATCCTGAAAATAAAAGTGAAGTGGATGCAGATGAACCAAATGACGTTAAAATATATACTGTACTCTTGTTTCAATCTTGGTAATAAGTTAACAAGAACTTTTTAACTATTCATGACTCATCATCAGTCATTTCTGTATCATGTTCTTGTACTGTTCTTTTAGATTTTAAGATACCTTTGTCAATTGTTCAAACCAGCTGAGGATGGCCCAGTAAGGGCCTGAATTCAATATTCAGTTGTAGTGTAAGGTTTAAATTGTGGACACGTAATAAAAATTCTACCAATTGCAGTTGTTCATGTATAGTTTTGTCCAACTCGTTGGTTGAATGGTCAGCGAACTGGCCTTCAGTTCAGAGAGTTGTGGGTTCGATTCCCGGCTGGGTCGGGGACTTTTAACCTTAATTGGTTAATTCCAATGGCTCGGGGGCTGTGTGTGTGGCATTTTCAACATTAAAAATCATCCTAGGTACGGCCCTCATATTCACAGACATGCAGGTCGCCTAATAGCCGTCTACTAGAAAAAGACCTGCACCAGGCCTCTCCAGAGGCCATACACCATTATTATTATGTATAGTTTTGCCTAGTTTCTAGTAAAACTAGCTCACTCCGTAGATCAGTGGCAGAGTGTCGGCCTCCAAATTTTAGAATCACAGTTTAAAATCTTGCAGAGGTAGTTGGATTTTTGAAGGACAGAAAAAACTTCATTCTGCACTCAGCATTGTACAATAACACCACAGAAAAGATCTCTGATCAGGGATGAGAAACAAGAGTGCATGTCTCAAGAAACTGATGAGCCACATCCCTTGAGACTCTTGAGAAGAGGGGCCAATGACCTAGCTGTTAGGCCCCTTTGAACAACATACATCATAAACTTGAGAAGAGAAGCACACTTCTCACATCACGCAGAATACTGACAGCAGTAACACGCTATGACATCTCGGTCAACCAGACAATTTATGGTGAATGGGAAAGATCTGCACCTTTTTGTTCATAATTTATAGAAAGTAGTTTTTAACACACATTTATGATTATAAAGAGAAATCCACAGAATGTAAGGATGGGATGTTACCACCTAACCGATACACTACACATATAAAGAATATATATTTATTATAATAATAATGGACAAGATCATAAAGTCTATCAAGAAAATGAACAGCAGACCAAATCCCTGGTATTTGCAGATGATGTACTGTTATGGGAAGAAACAGAAGCTGAACTACAGAAAAAACTGAGTGGAACAATAGTTTCAATAAATTTGAGATGAAGATAAGTAAAACAAAGACTGTAGAAATGACCATCAACAGGAAAGAAACAAAACTAGAATCAGTTTCCCACTTCAAGTACCTTGGAAGCACAATCTCCAAAGATACCACTGTCAAGCAGGAAATACTCAGCAGGACACAGAAAGCATCAAACTTTTACTATCAAGTCAAAAATCTACTCTGGGACTACAAAATACCACAAAAAGCAAAAACGACTCTGTACCACACCTATTTCGTACCGATTCTTACATATGGTCTAGAGGCATGTACTCTTCTAAACAATGACTACAGCAGAATTCAGGCAACAGAAATGAGATTCGTTAGAACTATGAATCAAACTACTCGAAAGGACAAAATCAGGAATGAAGTAAACAGGAAGGACGTTGGCACTGAGTATAATAAAGAAGCGTAAACTTCAGTGATATGGGCACATTACGAGAATGAAGAGTGAGAGACCTGTCAGACAATACTTCAACCTCACCGTCCAAGGAAAGAGACCAAGGGGAAGGCCAAGGAAAAGCTGAATAGATAAAGTGAAATCAGAAGTGGAAGAGAGTGGTCTCAAATGGGAAGATGTCCTGGAACAGAAGATGTATGCAGACATAAAGAGATGGTAAGTGCTTGTTCTCCACACCCAGGAAACTGGAGTTGGAAAATGATGATGATGATAGTTATATTTCAAGTCACAATGTTAGTTTCAGCCTTTATATAGGCCATTTTCAGCTGAATATAATTATAATCCTAAATTCTAAAATAGCACAATTCACTTGTTGATTAATACCACTAATATTGTCTTAAAATATTTTAGTTGTAGTAAAATGGGGTTGTTTAAAAGACTTGCTGTTCACCAGTTATTTACGTGTAAAATATAAGTATGTGCTGGAAGTAAAAGCTTTCACTTGACTGAATTCAACATTCAATTGTATAAGATTTAATTAACAATTCTCCAATTCACAATTCTACAAGTCACAAACAACCATTATAAAGACCAAGGACATTCCCTCATGATCATTATAGTACTACAATAACACTTAACAAGTGGATTATCAAACACGATATTATCCTATGTATTATCCAAAATAAAGTATTTTTAATTTACTAAGCTTCTGAATCTAGTTATCAATCTTCAAACCAGCAACATTACACAGGTTGCATCTCTGGGACATAAGACTAATTCAATTATACTGGCCAGAGGGGTAATGCAGGGGTCACCCTTATCCCCAACACTGTTTAACCTCTCTGTACACCATATCATGAATGACCTTAGCGAGCACAACATAGCCTCCAACTACGGCTTCCTGTTCCTTCCTGATCAAGACCCGATAACTATAATGGGTTTCGCTGACGACATTGTCATTGTTGTAAAAAATGAGGGATTGACTTTACTACTTGCCAGCAGAGCCATAGCGCAGAAAGAAATTGGTCTTGAAATTAACATGGAAAATAGAAGTGGAATTAGTGTAAAACAAGACCATTTGATTGATAAACACTTCACAGTGTCTCCTGGTAATATAATAACCTGTCCAAAATGAGGAGAAACAGTCCGTTACCTGGGTGTTAACTTTTTGGATGAAATCATCTTGAATTCTGCTACCACACTCAGTGCTCTAAAAGATAATCTTGAACTACTGATTTTATCACCCCTACTTCAAGCCGATCAGAAATTTGTCATCATGAACTCCTCAGTACGCCCTAGTCTACCCATTCCCATTCCAGACAATACCACCAAATAAAAGTCCAAGTAAGTTTGTTAGTGATGCTGATATGATGGTCAAAGGTGCTCTTAAGAAATTGTTACAGCTACCTGCAGATATCCAAAATGACATGATATATGCAGATACAAATTTCAAGGGCTTGGGTCTATTGGATCAGATTGGTTTGAAACCAAAAGAGGAGTCCAGCAGGGAAGTGCCTTGTCACCACTCCTTTCATCAATGTCATGGATCGGATCATAAAATCCATCAAAGAACATTGCAAAGAGCCTAACACTCTAATATTTGCAGATGATGTTCTGATATGTGGAGAAAACGAAGCAGAAGTACAGGAGAAACAAAATCTTTGGAATGGCAAGAATATGGAATAAACATCAGTTTAACAAAAACTGTTGAAATGACTATCAACAGGAAAAGCTCAGTTTCAAACATTTACTTGGAGAGAACTCTGTTACAATCTGTTTCTAACTTAAAATGATAACACAATAAAGCAAGAAATACTTAATAGGACTCAGAAAAGTTTCTCAATTTTCTTTCAAGTGAGAAATCTACTCTTGGGATGATAAAATATCCCAGAAAGCAAAAGTGAACATGTTTCATATCTACTTCATTCCAATTCTCACTTATGGACTCAAAAAATGTACCCTACATAACAAGTCAACAGAAAGGAAATTCATCAGAACAATGAACCAAAAGACCAGGAAAGACAAGATTAGAAATGAAACAAACAGGAAAGAGGCTGGCATCAAAATACCTGTTACCGAGCTTTTAGGAAGATGCAGGCTACAGTGGTTTGTACATGCTATAAGGATGGACACAACGAGAACATTAAGGAATTACTTTGACCAAGTAGTGAAAAGGGAGAGGCCAATAAGCAGGCCAAGGAATCGATGGATAGACACAGTGAAATCAAAGGTCAGCAAGAGGAATGTCAAGTGGGAGGACATAGATGAACAGAAACTATACTTAGACAGGAAGAAGTGACGAGCACTTGTACAACACACACGATAAACTGGAGCTGGAAAATGATGATGATGATGATGATGATGACTGGTCTATTTTGTTCTAAGTTGGAGGCGCAGTTACAACATATCAGCTGTTGAAAGATTTTACTGTTATCAAATAACCCTTTTCTAAATTCAGCAAGGAAGCTTTCTGGAGAAATATCATCCAGTCTTATAACATTAAATGTAAAAGAAAGGTTCTGTGACCAACAAAACCTGTTAGACACTCGCAAGGTGAGGGAATTCCTGAGACTTAAAGCTTTCGAGAAGTGAGCTATGAAGGAACACAAAGGTAAAGGCATGCTCCTCTATAAGCAATTTACATCAGCAAACTCATGGATCCAGGGTCAAAAAAGTCAATCATGCAGTGAAGAGAGGGAGGTTATCAAGATGACTGCTAATATATCAGCTGTACGAAGTATACCAGGCAGGTCTCAGGACGGCACTTGCTCATGTCCTGGGAACCTGTCCTCATGGTGAACTCTTATGTAACTCATGTCATCGTGCTGCCAGATCAGCCATCACTGATGCTCTGAAGAATAAGGGATTCAATGTACACCAAGAAGTTCATGGTCTCTCCTGTGATGGCAGCAGTCGGCAAATAGACACTATTGACTTCAAGCCAAATTCTTCACAAGGACACATCATAGATCCTACCATAAGGTTTGAGACTCACGTCAATCAACCCGAAGGAGTCATTGCAGAGAAGAACATCTATCAATCTACTGTTGAATATTTCAAAGTAAAGTATCAGCTCACAGATATATCAGTCACTGGTTTGATGACTGGAGTGAGAGGCACCATTCAAAAGCTTTTTTTCAGACTTCTGTAGGCAGTTTGGACTTCTAAAAAACCTCCAATACTACCATACCAATTAATGCATTTTAAGGATCTGTCTCTACTTTTAGTATCCGCACATATGTAGGGTGACCAACCATCTGGCATTTGCTGGATGTGTCCTCCTTTTATAATGCTTGTACTCTATTATAATAATAATAATAATAATAATAATAATAATAATAATAATAATAATAATAATAATAATAATAATAATAATAATAATAATAATAATAATAATAATAATAATAATAATAATAATAATAATAATAATAATAATAATAATAATAATAATAATAATAATAATAATAATAATAATAATAATAATAATAATAATAATAATAATAATAATAATAATAATAATAATAATAATAATAATAATAATAATAATAATAATAATAATAATAATAATAATAATAATAATAATAATAATAATAATAATAATAATAATAATAATAATAATAATAATAATAATAATAATAATAATAATAATAATAATAATAATAATAATAATAATAATAATAATAATAATAATAATAATTGTACCGGGCGGTACACCTCCACGTCGCTAGTTCAAATATTGCGCCAATTTAAACTCCTCTACAGAAGAAGTTTGGAACATTGGAAACTGAACTAATTCTACTATTTCTTAAAAGATGTCACTACGGTAAATGGTGTAATTTTGAAATTTTCTGAACTGTGTCTATTCCGATGTGTTTTTGTTTACTATCTAGCAAGAAGTATGGACGTCCTCTTCTAGATGTCACTGCCTAAGAACTATAATTACGCACCCTAGTGCGAAGTGAAGGAACTGTTTTTTGAAGAAATTTGGTATTCATAAGTTTGTTCTTTGTTAAATTTCTTTCATTCATTTTTTGGGTTGGCAGCATAACCCTTCTCTTTCCGCCAGTTTTGAATTTAACCAATCAGTAATTTCTGTAATTAATTTTCCTCCAATCATAGCTTTCTTCCTCAGGTTTCCATGTGTAATTCCTAGTCTACCAATAAAGTTGAAGGGGTGTGTCTATTCATTCTTGAAAGGTCTCGAATTTTCCACGAGGGTATAAAAACTGCTAATTTTCTTGTCTCCGGGCCACTTTATCGACAACTTGCTTAGTGTGTGATTATGTAGCAGGGGGTGAGAAGCGCCTCTTTCTTCAAGCGGCAGTTCATCTACAAGGTAATGGCCTGTTAACATCTTTATTTCTTGCTAGCTCAGCAGTTTTAACCCGCGGGGGAAGGTTGGAATCCTTTTCAATGTAAACCTTACTACATTCATGTAAATTTACCGCAATTTGGGATAGAGAGTGCTTAACCCTCTCGAGCTCCCACTCATGTTGTTTTGAGGTGACTACGTTTTCAGACCCCATTTTCTTCTCTTCTTAGTGTAATAAATTATTCTTCTATGAGTCACCTCCCTAGTATGGGATTAGCCCCTGTATAACTGGCCGAGTGCCACCTAGGTTTTAAGAAGTTTCATGTAGGAGTGCAGGCTACGCCTCCAGTCAATTTGGTTTTTTGGGCCATTTAATTAACCCAGAGTTTGTTTTCTTCATGTGAAGGCCCTGTAGGTTGGGTACAAGATACCCCTGTTTCACTGTATGTGTGCCTTGAGGGCAGTTAGTAATGAAGTTTGTTGTAGCCTTTGATAGGCTTGTAAAATTGAGAGCGGGTCTGCTCTTTTTCTCTTAACATTGTAATTAGGAGCAAGTGCTCCTCGTACTTAGGGGTTTTCTGCCCTTCAGCTATGGTGGTTGTGAGCTGAGAGCTCAGGAATTAAACTTCGGGCTCGAAGCCCAAATCTTGTAACGACTGTAATCTGTAAATTCTTAAATTGTTGATCTGCTACTTGGTACCTGTTACACTTTTGTTTTTTGTTGTCATTTGTTGATTTTGGAAAAGAAAATATAACCTTTGTTAAAGTTTTAAATTAACTTTAATTCTGTAGTTGAGACCTATTCCCGCCCGCACGTTCTTTCACGTCTGCTGTTCCACAGATACCTCGGAACAATAATAATAATAATAATAATAATAATAATAATAATAATAATAATAATAATAATAATAATAATAATAATAATAATTTGTTTTACGAGGGATTGTGGAAAATCTTCAAAAGACACTTGTGAAGGGTCCGCACTCCACAAGTGTGTGGGATTCTTACCCACTAAAAACCACACACCCTTTTCCCACGATGTGTATCATCACCCTGGAACCGCTCTCGCATTACTTCAGGGTGATATCGTGCTTTGTCTTTCAGACGTCTTCTTTCTTCATTTCTCCTTTACGAACGTTCGTATGCTTCCAAATCCTTCTTCTTGTGACGAAGGACGTTCTCCACGTACACTGCCACGCGATCCCAGGATTCCTGGTTTCGCAGCATCACCGAAATAATATTATCTGCTGTCAATTCTCCTAGTTCAGTTTCCATACATCTTCTCTGAATCGTCCAATGGCCGCATATAAAAAAAGTGTGAAATACGTCGTCAATGTCATCACAGTATATGCATGCTGCGTCATTCACTCTGCCCACTTTATGCAGGAATTCCCTGTCAGAAGCTGCGTGAGGTAGTAATTTACTTCACCATGGGCCCTTTCAACCCAGATATCCAAGCGTGGTATCAGTCGCTTGGTCCATTTGCCTCGAGGGTCACTTTCCCATCTGAGTTGCCATCGCCTCATCCGTTGACTGAAGGCACGCTTCTTTGCACATTTCTTTCCCAGCTCTCCTTGAGTACGCCAGATTTCATGTCGCTCCATGGCTATTGCTGCCACCGTGAGGATTGCAGGTTTGGAAACCGTGCGGTATGTGCATGCAATACGTAAAGCCGCTCTCCGTTGTACGGCAGCTATCCTTCTCCGATACCAAACGAATCTCAAGGATTCAGCCCAGATTTCAGAGCCATATAGGAGCACTGACTGAACCATCGACATGAGAAGACGTCGTTTGCTGGATTTCGGACCTTTAATATTTCCCATTAGTCTGCTAAGTGCAGTCATGTATTTTACTGCCTTGTCTGTCGCTCTCTGAATATGATTCCAGAATGTGAGCTTGGAGTCAAGTGTCACTCCTAGATATTTTGTACTCGCAGATGTTTCAAACACCAACTCTCCAACAGTCATTGGTACAAGAGTTTCGATCCTTTTCCTCATCAGAAGAACTATCTCCGTTTTGTGTTCGGCTAATGTTAGACTGTGGTTCATCATCCATTCTTTTATGCACCGCGTTACCTGGTTCAGTTTGATTTGAGCCATTTCAACATTACGAGCTACTATCAAGGCGGCCACATCATCAGCGTAGCCCACAAGATTCGTGTCCTCTGGCATCTCCAAACGTAACAAGCCATCATCCATTATGTTCCAAAGATCTGGACCAAAGATCGATCCCTGCGCTGCACCAGCCGTCAGGCGTTTTGTCTTTTCTCCATCTTCCGTATCATACAACAGAGTGCGATCTTTGAAGTAATCTCTCATTATGCGCATAAGATATTGTGGTAGCTTGAAAGTTTCCTCAAGAGCTACCAACATGTCGCTCCATCTTGCCGAATTGAAGGCATTCTTCACATCCAGGGTCACAAGAAGTGTCAATTTACGGGAATGATGGTTGCCCATTTGTGCCCTTTCTGCTGTATTCACCACCTCCCACACTGCATCTAGCATTGAGTGTCCTCTCCGAAATCCATGTTGGCGAATAGATAGATCCCCTGCTAGTTGAACTGCTGAGAGGATTCTGGGCTGCAGAAGTTTCTCCAGGCCTTTTCCGGCTGTGTCCAGCATACATAAAGGTCTATAACCGCCAAGTTTTCCTTTGCTGATCAGCACCAAACGAGCCATTTTCCATCGGGGACTAAAAACACCCGTTTGCAGGCAATGATTGTACATATTCAGCAATAGTTCTGGACATAGTTCTGCTATTATTTTTAACACTTCTGTAGGTATACCATCTGGTCCTGGAGTTTTCTTGTTTCTAAGAGAGCTAATAGCTCTATTCAGCTCTTCTACAGTGAAGAGGGGTATATCATCCAGTTCTTTTTCGTCATCACAGTCAATCCTCTCTGGATGGTCTGGGAATAGTGTATCCACAATTTGTTTAATTGTTTGCGGATCCGCACTCGGGGTTGAAAATGTCCCGAGTTTCTTCATTACAATCTTATAACCTTGTCCCCATGGATCATCTTCTACTTCTTTAGCCAGTGCCCACCATTTATCGGTTTTACTTTTTCTGATTGCATTACAGAGTTCCTTCTTCGCTGCCTTGTACTCCGCTGTGACTGAGGTATTCTCTTGACCGCCTCTCATCCTCTGAGCCCTGCGTTGAAGTCGCAGACAATTCTTTCTCAGTTCAGCAATCTCTTTGGTCCACCAGTACGCTGGGCGCTTGCTATTTCGCGGTCTCCTTCGGGGCATTGAGGCGTTGCATGCTTGATGGATTAGCTGCGTAGTGAGTTCAACATATACACCAGCTGCTTCTTTCCCTCTACGAGTAGAACATTTTTTCAGTTATGTTCTCCATCCCATTCCGTATTACATCAATGAACGTTTCCTTGTCAATACCGGCTACGTTCCACCGTGCTGGTCTGCGCAAGATGTTTCTTTCTTGAGGAGATTCTTGGAGCAGTCGAAAGATGATATATTGGTGATCACTCCCTGTGTACTTCTCAATCACTTGCCATTCAGAAATCTTAGGCGTAATATCCTCTGATGAAAAGGTTACATCCGGTATTGTTCCCTGGCATCCTGGCCGTCGGAATGTTGGCACATTTCCAATGTTGTTGACCACCAAACCCGTACTGGCTGCTATCTCCATTATACGACGTCCTCTGGAGTCTGTTTGTGGCATGCCCCATTCCAACGCTTGAGCATTTATGTCACCAGCGACCACTAGTTTTTTTTCCATTCTACGTATTACATCCTCAAGACCATCAATTTTTATCTGAAAGTTGAAAACAGATTCATTTGGCGTAAAATAACAGCTTACAATAGAGATTCCCCCAGTCTGTACCCAAACAAAACCGTCATCGCATCCATGCTGTGTTACTGGGACTTTTTCTAGATCTGGTATCCAAATTGCAGCTGTTCCGAGGTTATCCACAAACCACCCTGGATGGTCCCTCTCTTGATATGGTTCGCTAATAATAACGATGTCTACTTCCATCTCGTAAATTAGCTGTGTCATAAGATTGTTAGCTGTTTGACTCCTGTGCATGTTTGCTTGAAGTATTCGCATCATTTACTGTGATTTTTTGCCTTCTCCAGAGCTTCACGAAATATTGCACATGCTCCCGATCCAGGAATAATAATAATAATAATAATAATAATAATAATAATAATAATAATAATAATAATAATAATAATACCGAGCTCGATAGCTGCAGTCACTTAATTGCGGCCAGTGTCCAGTATTCGGGAGATAGTAGGTTCGAACCCCACTATCGGCAGCCCTGAAAATGGTTTTCCATGGTTTCCCATTTTCACACCAGGCAAATCCTGGGGCTGTACCTTAATTAAGGCCACGGCCGATTCCTTCCCACTCCTAGCCTTTTCCTGTCCCATCGTCGCCATAAGACCTATCTGAGTCGGTGCGACGTAAAGCAACTAGCAAAAAAAAAAAAATAAAATAAAATAAAATAATAATAATAATAATAATAATAATAATAATGGCATATGGCCTCCGGAGAGGCCTGGTGCAGGTCTTTTTCTTGTAGACGGCCTATTAGGCAACCTGCATGTTTGTGAAGATGAGGGCCCATGCTAGGATGATTTCTCATGCTGAATACGCCACACACACCCAGCTCCCGATTAACCAATTAAGGTCAAAATTCCCGACCCGGCCAGGAATCGAACCCGGGACCCTCTGGACCAAAGGCCAGCACGCTAATAATTTAGCCATGGAGCCGGACTACTTGTACTCTGTCTGGCAGACATTTATTTTTTGCTATTAAATGTCCGGCTTTTTGTATAGCGTGTTCTGAGTTATTCAGTTTCCTGTTGTTTTCTCTGTTGCAGAGCTAGTTTTATTGAATTTCCTCCATTTCAATCCATATTCTGGATACCCCTGTCAGAATACATCATTTACTCACTTGGTTATTTGATATGCATATTCTCTGATTTTGTCAGTGATGAAATCTTGCAAAACAATTGCAAACTGCACCAATCCATTCATGTTCTCCCTCCCTAGCCTGGCTTTAAGATAAACTAAGACAAGTATTCACCAAAGTAAGGATTTATGATAGGATGGAAAATAAATGTATGCCTCTTAAAACCAAACTGTTTCTGAAATCTCTCCCTGAAAATGGCGTTGAAAGAGAATGCATTGCATTTATAGAACATGTTGGTTTTTATGAAATGTGCATTCAATATCTATTAAAGTGGAGTAACCCTATGATGGAAGAATTTAAATATTTCCAATGGATGAAGCTTCATAGTATGAAAAACACTAAATTTGAAGATGTTCTTCCTTGTCTCAAGTATATGCAATCTAAAGGTTTGGAAATAGATGATTCTACTGTGCAGGAGGGATACTGACTGGAGGGTGATGGGTATTTAAATGAGACTATGGAGTGGGTATGTGGGAAACTGGGAGTGAGATTTCTAGATCCTAATGGGTGCGTAGGAGATAGGGATCTATGCTCAGATGACCTTCACTTGAACTGCAGTGGTACATATAAGTTAGGAAATTTGTTTAGAAGGGTTATAGGGAGGTACATTCAGGGAAACGGGGTGGTCTAGGGAGCAGTGATAAGGGTACAGGGATCTGGAAGTAAGGTAGGGATGCCATAAAAATGTTGGTGTTGAACTGTAGAAGTATTGTAAGGAAAAGAATAGAATTAAGTAATTTAATAGATATATACAAAGGGCGTAAAACAGATCCGGCCAACAGCTGGAAACTGCAGATGATGATGATGATGATGATGATACAAAGGACGTACTATATTGTTTTACACTCTCTTTTTTGTATGTCCGTGTATGGTTCACTTTTCACTTTTGAAGGTGGTGACATGTAACTAGTGTCTTGTTCCACCGTTTGGTAGCAGCACATGCACAGGAGCCAACGAATGCACTCGTTATAGCCATTTCATAACAACACTGTCAGCAAAGGAGCAGACAACATGGAAAACAACCATCAGGGACAGCACCATATGACTTGGTTCCTATGGAAAGAAGGCGTGATGACTGCAGAAATTCATCGGCGCTTGGTGGCAGTCTCTGGAGAGCATGTGCCATCACGGAAAACAGTTTACAACTGGTTGGAAGGCTGGACAAGGGAACCAGTTCTGGAAGAAATGTGACATTGTCAACACCAGCCAATATTGCCTGGGTCGAACAGGCCATTAGAGGAAACAAATGCATCACATTTATGGAAATGGAGGCAGCCATAGGAATTAGCCGAAACACCCTGCAGCGGATCGTGCACGGCCACTTACAGTTGGAGAAGTGCCATCCATGGGGGTGCCTAGACTCTTGTCTGCAGACGAAAAGCAGAGGCATGTGGACATGTGCAGAGAACTTTTGCAACACCACGATCAAGATCCAGCCGACTGCATGGCTAGGCTTGTTTTTCAACCTTCCACCCAGTTGTAAACTGTTTTCCGTGATGGCGCATGTTCTCCACAGACTGTCACCAAGCACCAATGTACTTCAGCAGTGGTCACGCCTTCTTTCCATAGGAACCAAGTTGTATAGCACTGTCCCTGATAGTTGCTTTCCATGTTGTCCTCTCCTACGGTGACAGTGTTATTATGGAATCTCTATGACAAGTGCATTCGTTGGCCCCTGTGTGTGTGCTGCTACCAAGCAGTGGAACAAGATACTAGTTATATGTCACATCCTTCAAAAGTGAAATGTGAACCATACCCGGACGTACAAAAAAAGTGTAAAACAATATAGTATGCCCCTCGTACTTACCAGATATTGTAATAGGTGTTGAATCATGGCTGAGAAATGATATAATGGATGCAGAAATATTCTCACAGAACTGCAGTGTGTATCGTAGAGATAGGATAGAAATGGTAGGAGGGGGAGTATTCATTCTGGTGAAAGAAGAATTTGTAAGCTACAAAAAAGTTAAAAATGACAAACTTGAAATTCTAGGTATAAGGCTCATCTCTAAAAATAATAGGCAACTTGATGTGTTTGGAGTGTACAGACCATAAAAGGTTAGTGCTGGTGCTGATTCAGAATTATTTGATGAGATAATCAACTATATGGAAAATGATATGGAAAGGAACGTGATTGTAACGGGTGATCTCAATTTACCAAATGTCAATTGGAAAGGTAATGCAAACGACAGGAAGCATGACTAACAAATGGCTAATAAGTTGATATGGGAAGGGCAGCTGATTCAGAAAGTGATGTAACCAACTAGAGGGAATAATATTCTGGACATGGTGCTGGTAAACCAGATGAGCTCTACAGAGAAACCAAAGTACAGATGGTATTAGTGATCATGAAGCTGTTTTTGTCATAGTTAAAAATAAATGTAATAGGAAAGAAGGTCTTAAAATTAGGACTATTAGACAGTACTATATGGCTGATAAAACAGGCATGAGGGAGCTTTTAAAAATAACTATGATCAGTGGAAAACGGTAAATAAAAATGTACACTGACACTGGGATGGGTTTAAAGGAATTGTTGAGGAATGTGAAAACAGGTTTGTACCTTTAAAGGTAGTAAGGAATGGTAAAGATCCACTATATTATAACAGAGAAGTAAAGAAACTAAGAAGGAGGTGCAGGTTGGAAAGAAATAGAGTTAAAAATGGCTGTGTAAGTAAGGAGAAATTGAAGGAACTTACTATAGCAAAGAAGCCAGCTAAGGATAACATGATGGTAAGTAATTGGCGGTCATACAAATTTTAGTGAAAAATGGAAGCGTATGTATAGGTACTTTAAGGCAGAAAAAGGTTCCAAGAAGGATATGCCAGGAAGCATTAATGAACAAGGGGAGTGTGTGTGCGAGGATCTTCAAAAGGCTGAAGAATTCAGTCAGCAGTATGTAAAGATTGTTGGTTTCAAGGATAATGTCCAGATAGAGAAGATGAGTAATACTAAAGAAGTATTAGAATTTACCCATGACAAAAATTACTTTTACAGTAAGTTACAAAAATTGAGAACTAGAAAAGCAGCTGGAATTGATAAGGTTTCGGGGGATATACTAAAGACAATGGGTTGGGATGTAGTACCATATCTGAAGTACTTATTTGATTATTGTTTGCATGGAAGAGCTATACCAAATGAATGAGGAGTTGCTATTGTAGTCCCTGTGTATAAAGGAAAGGGTGATAGACATAAACTGAAAATTACAGGCCAGTCAGTTTGACATGCATTGCTTTGGGAGAGCATTCTTTCTGATTATATTAGACATGTTTGCAAAATTCATAACTAGTTCAATAGAAGGCAGTTTGTGTTTAGGAAAGGTTATTCCACTGAAGCTCAAGTTGTAGGATTCCAGCAAGCTATAGCAGATATATTGGATTCAGGAGGTCAAATGGACTGTATCGCTATTGACCTATCTAAGGCATTTGACAGGATAGATCATGGGAGACTACTGAAAAAAAATGAGTGCAATTGGATTAGACAAAAGAGTAGTTGAATGGGTAGCTATATTTCTAGAAAATAAATCTCAGAGAATTATAGTAGATGAATCTTCATCTGACCCTGTAAGAATTAAGAGGGGGAATTCCTCAAGGCAGTTTTATTGGACCTTTATGTTTTCTTATATATACAAGTAATATGAGTAAAGAAGTGGAATCAGAGATAAGGTTTTTTGCAGATGATGTTATTCTGTCTTCTTCTTCTTCATCCATTCCCTTTTCCAGATTCTCTCTGGGTAGGGTAGTGTACCAAAGCCATCCACCTTACTCGATTGTTCCACCACTTCTCTTCTAGTACTTTATTGCTATCGACTCCTCTATTTGCATTACAGTCCACAACAGAGCTCCTCCATCTCATTCTAGGCCATCCCCTGGGCCTCTTTGCAGTCTCTGTATCCATGAATATTCTCTTTGGTATTCTCTCTCTTGGCATTCTCATCATGTGTCCAAACCATTTTAGCTTTGCTATATCAATCTCATCTTGAAATTCACACACTCCCATGCTTCTCCTTATTTCCTCATTTCGTATTCTATCTCATCTTTTCTTTCTCTGTATGCTCCTCAAGAACCTCATTTCAGCTGCTTGTATCTTACTTTGGTTCTGCTTAGTCAACGTCCAGGCTGCTGAAGTATAGGTCAGTATAGATTTATAATAAGACGAGTATAAAACCTTCTTGTACTTCATTGGCATATCTTTGTTCTATACATTGTCTCTCACACACTGGTAGAAACTTGCAGACTGCTGTATTCTTAAATCAATTTCTCAATCCAAATTTCCATCTTGTGACATCATGTTGCCCAAATATTTGAAATATTTCATTACTTCAAGAGGTTCATTTCTTATTTTTATCACTCCCCTGGATTTTCTGTTACCTCTTGTCATGATCAAAGTCTTGCTTTTCACAGTACTAATATTCATTCCAAAATTTCTTATCTCCTCATTCCATAAATCAACTTGTGTCTGTACTTCCTCTTCATTATCTCCCCAAACTAGAATGTCATTAGCAAAGAGCATAGACTTTACTTGCTCGCCCATCATCTTCTCCTTGATATTATGTAGAATTTTATCCATGATGATAATGAAGAGTAAGGGAGACAATACACTTCCCTGTCTTAAGCCTGTCTCAACTCTGAACCATTCAGTTTGACCCAGCTGCCTTGCCTCGTTTCATTCTTTTAGTGGCCCACTCAATCTCTGCCATGGACACCTTGTTTTCCTTATCTTCCATCTGCACTAAATCTGGTTCTTTGATTTCTCCTTGTACTGAGGTATTCTGCACGTTGAAAAACTCTTCAAAATATTTTCCCCACCTCTGCAATATATCCTGCTTCTGTGTCATCACTTCCTCCTGTTCATTTTTAATGAAGTTGGCACCTTCACCTGTGTTTTTCTTCTTTTTTATCCACTGGAATAAGATCATTTTGCTTCCGGTTGTATCTTCTTGCAGAGATTCAATGAATTTTTGCCAGCATTTCTTTTTCTCTTCTTGAACCACCTTGGAGCACTCCTTGCAGTGCCTGTATTCTGTTTTGCATTCTGTTGTTCTGTTTCTCAGCCATCTTTTACAAGCTTGTTTCTTTCATTTAACTATATCTTTTACCCTGTCATTCCACCAAGACGTTTCTTGATCTTTCTTCCTTCCTGATACTCTTCCACAGGTCTTTTCTGCAGACTCCACCAAAACTGTTTTAAATTACGCCCATTCTTCTTCGATCCTTCTGATGTCTTCCTTAGGTATACTTGTTTTAATGTGTGTCTGGAACTCTTCATTTATTTCCTTCTCCTGCAATTTCCACACCCTTAGCTTTCTCTGCCTAATCTCAGTCATCTTTTGTATCTTTCTCATCTTTAACTTAGCTATCACAACTCTGTGATTTCCTTCAAAAGATTCACTTGGGTGGGCTGTTATATATACCAACATTTTCATGTTACCTTTCTCGACCAAAATGTAATCTATCAGAGTTTTGATTTTGTTATCCCAACTATATCTTGTTATCTTCTAACTGTTTTTCTTTTGAAACCATGTGTTACCAATGATCAGCTCATTTCTTCTACAAAAGTCTACCAAAATATCTCCAGCCTTGTTCCTCTTCCTATATCTAAATGGTCCTATAATCTCTTCATCTCCTTTTCTTTCCTGACCTACTTGGGCATTCATGTCCCCTATGATCACAACTTGTTTGTCCTGTATATGGCCTTCCAGATATTCAAAGTATTCGCCTAGATCCATATCTGTATTTCTTGTTTGTGAAGCATACACCACTTTCAAGTCTCAATCTGACCTTAATCAACCTGTCATTTAGGTTTTCCACCAATTCTAGGTATTCCTTTAGGTCTTTTCTAATTATGAGACCTACATTATTTTTGGCTTTTCTTCCTCCACTGATTCCCAGCAATGCTACATCTTTGTCAACCATAAAATCTACAATTTCTTTCACTTTCCCTGTTAGTGTCACTACATTGATGGTTGCTATCTTGATTTATTTGGTTGTTGGTCATCCATTTCTCACATTTCTCCCAGCATCACAAGAACTGCACGTCGCTTGTGGGGAATGCCCAAGCATTTTGCACGTTGCTTGTGGGGAACACCCTAGAATTTTCCGAGGCTTCAGTACACTTGTCATCATATTAGACTTTTATTATGATGGGCTCACCACTCCCAAAGGCATTTTAGAGCTACTGCCAGCCGAAACTTGTAGGCTGCTCCTAACATGGAGAACAGACGAATTTTATAGCCGCTTCTCTGAAGTACAGACTCTACAGTTGATATGGGGTTCCAGTGGCATTTCCTCCACTGAGGGCCCATTTCCCTTCTATAAGGACTCCTCCACCCTTAGCCGTTGGTCCTTATAGTGGGTCAGGCTATTTACCGCCGCCCAATACTCGGCATAGAGATACTGGCTGTATGGTTTAATCCATTACCATAGCAGATTTAACTGGCAAGACTTATGATGTTATTCTGTACAGAATAATAAATAAATTACAAGATTGTGAGCAACTGCAAAATGACCTCGATAATGTTGTGAGATGGACAGTAGGCAATGGTATGATATAAACAGGGTTAAAAGTCAGGTTGTTAGTTTCACTAATAGGAAATGTCCTTTCTGTTTTAATTACTGCGTTGATGGGGCGAATGTTCCTTTTGGGGATCATTGTAAGTATCTAGGTGTTAACCCCTTAAACGGGGAGCTCGGCATACACCGGCTCACTCCTAGGTGGGGAACGATTTCCCTGATTGAAGAAAATATTGAATTACTAGATTTTAAAAAATCTTAGACTAAAATGAACTATTGAAGGGCCGTAAGAGAAATATTTACTTGAATATAATGCGTTTAATTGTTGAAAAATTCTATTATCTTATTTTTTCAATACTTTGTGCAAAAACGTACTAAATGCTTTCACACTGTGATATCGAAATTGCTTCTATAATACCAAAGCTCTGTTTTTCATTTATACAGTAACTTTTGCCTGAATATTTTAGGCAGTTTACTAACAATGTCTAGAAATAAATGTTTCTGTATATGTAAATTGTAGATTTACAAAGTTTACATGTACATACAAGATTTACAATGGAATAAATTATAATACTCTGAAATTTTCTGTTATGTTGGTTAGTGCTTTTGAGGGATCAAGTTTATATAGCCTACCTACAATTCATAAGTGACACACATGGACTATATTACACTACAATACAGGTAATATTTACAGTATTTACAGTCTTCACGGTATTATGTCTTTTATAGCTGTTCTTTATCACACACACGGAAGCAGATTATGTTATATAATCTGTCTCGGCTTCACATAATTTATATGATTCCATTCCGAACGTGATCGTTTTCTTGGTATAGCAAGAGGTTCTCATCAACTGACACTTTGCCATCACGGGTATAAGCTTCTGAAAATTTTGCTAACAGGTGACCAAATACTGGATTTATCTTGTACATTTTGGGAGAAAGTTATTCATTATTCACGTCATTGTCAGAGATATGTAAAATGCTGTGGGAGGAACCAACACATGACGAGATACAGAATATTGTATTAAATCTGAAAATAAACAAAGCACCAGGGGAAGATGGTGTAACTGCCGAGATGCTCAGGATCGGAGGTGAGGTCATTATTGACCGATTACAAGCCATCATTGTGGATATATGGGAGAGCGAAATCATACCTGCAGAGTGGACAGCTGCTTTGATTCATCCTCTACACGAAAAGGGTGACAAGACAGATCCGAACAATTACCGAGGTATCTCTCTCCTCTCAATTGCTTACAAAGTATTCTCTCGTGCTCTCCGTACCAGATTAGAACAACAGATAGAATGGAAGATTGGAGAATACCAGGCGGGCTTCAGACCTCACCGATTGTGTGCAGAACAACCTCAAGATGATTCTCCAACATCGCCAATCAATTCGAACAGTGGTCACTTTTGTTGACTTTAAAAAAGCTTACGACTCGATTGACCGTGCCACCCTACTAGATGTACTTCATGAATATGGTGTTGACAAGAAAACAACGAAGTTAATCCAACAGACTTTAAATAACACAACTTCTAAAGTGAAATTCATGGGCGAAATCTCCGAATCATTTGAGATAAGAACAGGTGTGAGGTAGGGTGATGGATTATCTTCACTGCTGTTCAATCTTGTACTAGATAAGATCATTAGAACATGGGAGAAAGAAGTACACGGAATAAATATGGGAACGAGAGATAAGCAAATCAATATTAAGTGTCTTGCCTTTGCTGACGACCTAGCAATAATCACCCGCACTCCCGAGGAAGCCAGAACCACTCTTGAGAATCTGCATGAGATTGCTATTAAGACTGGCCTCCAAATATCATATGAGAAAACACAATACATGGACTCCAAGATCATCAGTGTGGAATCACTTGGGACCAAATATGGCAATATCACACGAGTTAAACATTTTAAGTACTTAGGTGAAATTATCGGAAGCACTGGTAACGACAGGATAGCCAACAAAACCCGTGCCAAAAAATTACGTAAAGCCTACACAGTCACCTGGAATATCTACAATAAGAAATCCCTTTCCATCCAAGCCAAGCTGCGTCACTACCATACAGTAGTTCTTCCTGAAGCACTCTACGCGATTGAAACATCAACACTGACCATCAATATCAATGGCATCGAGAAAATGGAACGGCAAATACTTAGGAAAATATTTGGACCAAAGTTCCAAGATGGAATATGGATGCGAAAAAGCTCGGAAGAACTCTACTCGCTGACCGAAAGATTCACTTCAATCGCCCGGAAAAGACGTATGCAATTCTACGGACATCTAGCACGAATGGACGACTCGCGACTGACCAAGAAAATCTTCCTCATTATCAGCGGAACCCGACAAAATAAAGTACGGTGGCTTGCTGACACCCAAAAAGATCTCGCAGAAGTCGGCATTGACCCACTGACAACTACACGGGCTACATTTAGGCACAAAATTAACTTGAACAGCTTTGCAGCCAGACAATGTACAAGAAACTTGAAACTCCAGGAGGCATGGACTCAAGAAAGACGACAGACTCACAGTGCGAGGATGAAGAAGTTTTGGGAATATAAGAGAAACAAGAAGAAGAATGCTAACTAATGGTTCTACGTGCTCCTTAGAGGGTCTAACGCATATATATAATAATAATAATTGTTACGGAGTTATCCGTGGTAGTTAGAGGTGAAAGAAGGTGTGGGTGGGAATAGGTCTCAACTACAAAATTAAAGTTAATTTAAAACTTTAACAAAGGTTATATTTTCTTCTCAAAATCAACAAATAACAACAACAGAGAAACAGGTACCAAGTAGCAGGAAAACAAGTTAATAAATTACATTTGCTGCGGTTCAAGCCCCGGGGGAATAATTAATGAGCTCTAAGCTCCACTTTACCAATATTCAACCAGACCACCTGGGGCAGAATTCCCCTGAAATCAAAGAGCACTTGCTCTCACCAAATACATTCCGGCCTTCAAGAGGCACTCAAAACCTAATTTGAAACGAGTGAACCGGCTCCCAGTTACTCACGCCTATTTAAGGCATCCTCAACTTTTACAATCGCTTGCCTGCAGGCACAACTTACAAATTTACACAGGGGTATCATGTACCCAACCTACTGGGCCTACTCAGGAAAGAAACAGATTAATTACATAGCCCAAAATACCAAATTGACTGGAGGCGTAGTTTGCACTCCTAATACACCTTTTAAAACCTAAGTGGCTCTAGGCCGATATACAGGGGCTAATCCCAAGCTAGGGAGGTGACACATATGAGAAAACTTTAATGCATAAGGAAGAGAAGAAATGGTTATGAAAACGTAGTCACCTCAATTTCAAAATGAAGGGGAGTTCGAGAGGGTGAAGCACTCTCTATCCCCGCTTTACAGTAAAAGAGATATGAAGTTTTTTACATACACAGAAAGTTAATTTACATTTTAAAGGAATTGGTTACATATTAAAGGTTTCGAACCCTCCCCGAGAGTAGACTGCTGAGCTAGCAAGAAATGAAGATGTTAACAGGCCATTACCTTGTAGATGAGCTGCTGCTTGAAGAAAGAGGTGCTTCCCGCCCCCTGCTATATATTCACACACTGAGAAAGATGTTACTGAAGTGGCCCCGAGACAAGAAAATCAGCAGTTTATATACCCTCGTGGAAAATTCGAGACCTTTCATGAATGATAACAACCCGCCCGCAAACTTTTATTGGCTACCAGCAAAAACTAATACACAAGACGATGAAGAAACACCTTATTGGCGGGAAATTAATTACAGAAATTAATGATTGGCTAATTTCAAAACTGGCGGAAGGAAAGGATTTATATTGCCAACCCACAAACCACAGAACAAAATTTAGTAAAAATAAAACTTAGGGATACAATATTTCTTCAAGAAAGTTCATTCCATTGCACCAGAGTGTGTTACCATAGTTTTGGGTAGCGACATCTGTTAGAGAATGTTCAAACTTCTTGATATGGAGCAAACAAACACAAATCAAAATAGACACAGTTCAGAACACTTCAAGATTACCAAATTTACAGTAGTGACATCTTCCGAGAAACCGTTGAGTTAATACAGTTTGTTAAAGTTCAGGCTTTCTCCTGTAGAGAGGTTTTCAACTGGCGCAATATTTAAATTCGCGGCGTGGAGGTGTACCGCCTGGTACAATAATAATAATAATAATAATAATAATAATAATAATAATAATAATAATAATAATAATAATGTTATTGCCTTTACGTCCCAGTAACTACTTTTACGGTTTTTGGAGATGCTGAGGTGCCGGAATTTAGTCCCACAGGAGTTAATTCGTATGCCAGTAAACCGACATGAGGCTGACATAGTTGAGCACCTTCAAATACCACCAGACTGAACCAGGATCGAACCTGCCAAATTCAGATCAGAAGGTCAGCGCCTCAACAGTCTATGCCACTTAGTCCGGTGGAAAAAATCTCTTCTGTGTCATCAGCTCATAGAAAATAGGCATAGTGAATAGGCGATTGCGAGAAATAGTGTGTCCTAATTTAGATTTCTGTACAATCCCCTGTGGCAACAGTATGGCATAAGAAGCTTTATTTTGTCCTTATTTGTTCAGACATGGTCTTGACCTCGACTCCTTCGTTTCATCCTACTAAACTGGATTTTATGTGAAATTTCCTGCTCAGCATCTTTGGTCTGTTCAGCTATGTTCTGGCATATCTCGTCATAATAAAGTAATTAAAATATTTTGCCCAGTTTTGTTTTCCCTAAAAACTCTCCCTTTACATCATGATGGAATTTTGGATCAAAGCGGGACTTTCTTAGTCCAGTTTCAGTATAAGTTGATGAAGAACTTGCAATGGTTGTATTGCAATCAGTATTATCATCACGACTGTCATGACCGCTACTTTAACTGGAATCGAACACATTTTGTCTCTTTCGCGACTGCTGAACATTCGCATCAGCTGGGCCCGAACCCTGTACATTCAAGCCTGCAGTACTTATTCCATGTAAGTTCCTGTCACTTTCGAATTCCCCTTCGGTAGAACTTACTTCACTATGATCACTCTTCTTCCCAATAAATTCCAACATTTCGTTTATCATGGCCAGTAAATTATCTTCCTCTAACGGTAGGGGCCGGTAATTCCTTTTAGACATTTTAGCGGAAAAGTTTAAGTAAAAGGATTGAATAGAACGCTGGTCTATGCAGTTTGGACGGAAATAGTGAATTTTGCCTGTATTACAGATGCGTACGATAATAAATGTTGTGTAACTCACGGTAAACACACACTCCAGTCGTGAAGGAAGAACTTAAGACTGTGGATAATAAATCAGGTCACAGTTCTAAAATGTCATCAGGGACATCTGTTCAATATCATAAATTCTAGAAATCCCTTCTACAACAATATTATTGCATCCACGGAATGATTAGGCGATGAGCTAAATCTTCAGCGCGAAGCTATTAGGCTTTAGGTCGTTCTTGCCCGGACGTAAGATGCGTACTTTATGATACAGCTCGTGAATGACACATTGGTATTGAAAGAACGTAGTTGAAAAAATTCACATCAGAGGGAAGACTCATCCAGAATACGCTGCTGAAAAAGAAATAAAC
This sequence comes from Anabrus simplex, assembly GCF_040414725.1. Classification (NCBI taxonomy): domain Eukaryota; kingdom Metazoa; phylum Arthropoda; class Insecta; order Orthoptera; family Tettigoniidae; genus Anabrus; species Anabrus simplex. The sequence continues at coordinate 74,595,595 of NC_090275.1, read as the reverse complement.
ATCTGCAGGCAGGCAACTGAGAAAGAAAATGTAATTTGAATCGGTGGATATATCCGCGTTCCCCGCCTAGCAAGTGACTTGTAGCCGCGGATCTCGCCGCATCGCCCACCAAACGGGTTAATATAAGGAAATATCTTTGTTGGGGTAATCACATCAATATGACTGTAAATACAGGGTACAGATCTCTGCACATGGTTATGAGGGTATTTAGGGGTTGTAATAAGGATGTAAAGGAGAGGGCATATAAGTCTTGGGTAAGACCCCCAACTAGAGTATGGTTCTAGTGTATGGCACCATTACCAGGATTACTTGATTCAAGAACTGGAAAAGATCCAAAGAAAAGCAGCTCGATTTGTTCTGGGTGATTTCCGACAAAAGAGTAGCATTACAAAAATGTTGCAAAGTTTGGGCTGGAAAGACTTGGGAGAGAGGAGAAGAGCTGCTCGACTAAGCGGTATATAATATCAATATAAGTGGTCTGTTATTGTACATTATAAATTTTCCAGCTAACTCATTCCTGGTTGCCAGCGTTTTGCCCCAGTGTGTTAAGTTGGGCTCATTAGTCGGTAAATAGCACACCTACCAAGACACATGGCTAGTGCATATGTGGAGGCTACTGTGTAGACTACTTGGAACCACTGGCAATGCCAATGCACTATGAGAAACTTTGCCCCATTACCAAAAATTGATGCCTGCCTGGCCATCAGATGATTTGGATGTTGATTCCCATAGGGAACCTGAAATATTTGTCCTGAATGAGTAAATTTATAATACCAATATAAATTGTCCATTATTGGTCCATTATATGCAGTGGCCTCCACAGTTGGGTTTATTGACGACAGTGGAACGCACACCCATCTCACACTTTGAAGCATTACAACGTCCAAGCCATGCGTTTCTGGATATGGGTTCCTTCTTGAAAATGGATCAGCTTGCCTCACTGCACAACGTACTAAGCGTTGCCGTTTTTTTGGGGACACGCTGTATAAGAAAAATATATAATTGGTTCACCTTAGTCAATACACAGATGTGTCTTTACTTGTTCAGATTGATGCTTTCATGGCCCGTAACTGTAGACATGGTGATAAGCTTTTGGATGTTTGCAGTGTCAAGAAATCAAGGTGCAATTCTTTGCGTTTCACAGAGAACTTTGCTCTGAATCTTCAGAAGAAAATCTTGACTGTTCCTTAGGAAGACTTCTCCAATAATGAAGGTTTGAATTTAAGAATACTTTACCGTTGGTCTATGTTAAGTAGTACTCTCATTCGTCACCAGATGGCTCACTGTCAGCGTTCCAAGTGGAAGTTGACGGCACCATCTAAGTTCCAATTAAGATGTTTCTTGTTATACCGTATGTGCATTGCAAAGTAACCGCAAGGTCATCAGACGAATCAGGGACAAATGTGGCAGAAGAAATAAATTAAAAAATGAGAATCTCACCTTGTTTTATTGACACAGCAAAAGTCTAAAAGCCTATCATCATGTCTTTACATGTCGCTCTATGTGGGTTGGTGTTTTTTTTTTAAAGATCAACTTTTCATAAGGACTCATTTTTAGTGTTATGTTTTAGAGAGTGTTTGACTTATTTTTAAGGCTGAAGAAGGTTCAAAGGGGCAGAAACATGTACCTATAGTGTGATATTTCTTAACCCGTGAGGGGTTGCGTCCAGTCGTTTCCACCATTTCTGTTTATTTTGATCAATCCTTCCGCGAACACTGTTTATTATACTTTCTATTCCTCAGTACCTTTTAATGGACTCGACCACACTTCCGTCACACCATTGTTATCACTCTTCACTCCTTCATTGAGTTACAAACTAGCTATCCGGTTGCTTCATTCGCACGTGACTCCTCACGTTACCTGTCCCCATTCTATTCAACCATACGCGACTCATGGTGTAGACTTGTTTATGGTGCGGAAAGTGCACTGTTATAATTCACTGTTGAGTAGAGGGAGAAGGAGAATTGTCTAGATGTGTGTTAAATTAAATTAAACACCATTTTAAAAGTATTTTCCACAAACAGAACTTGAAATTTTATTTTTAATTTCATCACCAAAAGTCAATCTCATTATTATAATTATTATGTTAAAAAGTGTTTGTGTTTATATAGTACTAGTGGAACCGTGCGGTGCTCCACAGCATTCCTTATAAATAGGTCAGATAACTCATCTTGATATGCCTGTTGTAGTCATATTGTTTTTCCTGCCCATTTCAATAATTTTATGAACATTTAATACCGATAATATAGTTTATGGATTTTCCAAAAATAAAAAATGTGTTTATTTTTAAAGAAGATTCCAAATACCAATTTTAACATCTGTAACATCTTCAGTTGTACGATCCCGCCCGTATGTGTGTCTTACCCTGCAGTTTTCTTTCCCAAACAGTAAGTCATAATATGTTTACCATACCGATTGGAAACGAACGTTGACTTAAACGGCTTTCAGAGTGTCACAGTTCATCTCATCTACCCCAAAGACTATGAATTCATCACTAATATTGTCATTTTCAGATTTTTAAGTTTTACCCCCTTCCTTTAGGGCTGCTAAGGGTTTCTTGCCCCTACAGTAATTTTTCCAGATAAAAGCAGAAATAAGTTTTAAGGAACACATAATCTTCACATACTGTTGGGTAGGCAACCCACCGATCGGACTTGTCTTGGGGTTTGCTTATCTTGCCCTATTTTATTTTTCACCTCTTAGTGCCGAACTACCAATCAGATTTCATTCAAACCACTTCATAATCCCTCTCAGATGTAATAAGAACAAACTGTGAAAACTTCAGAGAAATCGGTCCAGTAGTTTTCGAGTCTATTAGCTTCAAACATACCAACATCCAGTTTTATATATATAGATTATATTATATTATTGTAACAATTAAATGGCATAAGTAAGTGCTTGGTGTTTTATTGATTTCCGGTCTAAACGACCATACGCGACTCCTGATGTTACACTCGGCACGGGGACCCCTCCCGGGTTAAAAATCTTTTTAAGACACATTTATGTACTTATAATATACAGTCAATACAGAACAACCCAAATATGAGATTCTTATATTGCAACGGAAGGTTTTTGGCAACGCAAGCATGGGAAAGTGTAAGGATTGAGAAGGAAGCGGCCGTGGCCTTAATTAACATACAGCCCAGCATTTGTTTGGTGTGAAAAATGGGAAACCACAGAAAACCATCTTCAGGGCTGCCAACAGTGGGATTTGAATCCATCATCTCCTGAATGCAAGCTCACAACTTTAACTCATTCGGGACAGATATTTCAGGTCACCTATGGGAATCAACATCTATATCATCAGATGGGCAGGCAGGCATCAGTTTTTGGTTATGAGACAAAGTCTCTCATAGTGCATAGGTACTGCTGCTGGCTCCAAGTAGCCTATACAGTGGCCTCCACGGTATTCACTAGCCATGCACCTTGGTAGGTATGCTATTTACCAACAGACGAACCAAAATTAGCACACTGGGGCAAAATGCTGGCAACTAGGCAGAGTTAGCTGAAAAATTTATAATGTCCAATAACGGATCAACGATATTGGTATTATAAATGGACACATTCAGGACAAATATTTCAGGTTCTCTATGGGAATCAACACCTATATCAGCTCACAGCTATGTCACCCTAACTGCACAGCCAATTTGCTCAGTAAGAGTCAAATCAGGTCATATATTGATACATAAAAATACAAAAGGATAAATATAATCTCCATGTCTTCATAAACTGCCAACCACAAATTGATAGGCTTTTTCCCCATCAATCCCAGTTCTTCTATGTCCATCTCTTCTCAGCCCCCAACGAACTCGTTTCTACTTCCCAGCTTCATCAGGAGGGCAAGAATCAATGCTCAGTGATCTTGATAGATCTTCAGTCTTGATGCAGGAAGTGTAGGATAAGAAGAGAACCAAAGAAGTACATCAAAAGGTAAGAGACATAAGTGGGACCGGAACAGATCCGGATTATCAAAAATCCAGATAATCCAGAAAAACTAAAAAAAAAAAACAAAAAACAAATACAGTACATGTTATATAATATTAACTTAGTTGTACAGCAATACCCTTTTTCAATTGTACAAAAAAAAAATAAGAACACTTTTCTTACATTTATGACTGTTTTATACACTAAAATAATGTGTAAGCCTTTTCTGTTTCACATTTGTATAGCGTTTGCACGCAGCACAGTCACGAAGACGTTTTACTAACATCAGTTGTGCCGGTGTGGTTTCAGTCTGGGATTCTAAACAGGCCATCAGTTTGTCAAGCTGCATTGTTGCATCTCCATGAGTCATTGTTTCTTATGATGGAGCACCGGTTTCATTTTCAAATTCACCATCACTCTTGTCATTACCTGCCAAGGAGCAAGAGGTAAGGGTTATTCTGCCCGAAGGCAGGTCCGAACCTCCACAGAGGTGTTCCTGAGCCGGAGTTTACGTGCGGTAGGGTGGCCAGTTCCTTTCTGCTCTTAGATTCCCTTACCCCCCACCAACAGTGCGTGGCAACCCATCCAACTCCTGACCACGCCCAATGTTGCTTAACTTCGGAGATCTCACGGGATCCGGTGTTTCAACACGCTACAGCCGTTGGCAAGAGGCAATAATTTATTCATCTGTCATTATGCCGTAGCCTGAATTACAGTGATTTTTGAACCGGCCATTTACATCGTTCACATCTATGTCAGAGCATCCGGTAATGCGTGCAAATATGTCAAGTAACTCGGAAGAGTTCACGGTTTCCCATTCTCAAATTCAGGCGAATGCCGGGACGTTACCTTTGATAGACCATGGACAACTTACTTCCAATTCCTGTCCTTAACTATCCTTGGCAGAAAAGACATTCAAGAAGAATCGGCCCCGTAAAAGAAATACTGTACAAGTAAAAATAAATTTTTATTATTTTCGATCCGGATAAACCAGAGATATGGATAAACGAGGTTCTTTGTACAGAAAAGTACTGGTCAGAGGCCCAGATTTTCAGGTCCTTGGAAGGAAGCACTCAATGTCCTGGCTTGCCATGTTTCTTCTAATGATGGCATACATATTCATGAGCTTGACGATCAGTGTTGCCAACACGGTGGTTCTCTCACTAAATTTAGGATATTTTACTCTTTGTCAGTGGGTAAATTTTTGCACGCACAATGGACAGTGGGAAATCTAGCCTCTTTCATGCATGTGTCAGTGGATATTTTGGTGGTTTTTGAGTTAACAGTTTTATATGCAGTATAATAGAGAGTATGCTGGCTCCATGGTGTAGGGGTAACGTGTCTGCCTCTTACCCGGAGGCCCTGGGTTCGATTCCCAGCCAGGTCAGGGATTTTTACCTGAACCTGAGGGCTGGTTTGAGGTCCACTCAGCCTACGTGATTAGAACTGAGGAGCTATATGACGGTGAGATGGCGGCCCCAGTCTAGAAAGCCAAGAATAACGGCCGAGAGGATTCGTCGTGCTGATAACACGACACCTCGTAATCTGCAGGCCTTCGGGCTGAGCAGTGGTCGCTTGGTAGGCCAAGGCTCTTCAAGGGCTGTAGTGCTATGGGGTTTGGTTTGGTTTATAACAGAGAGTATAAAAATGTAGTTCACATTTAAGTTCTTGACGTTGACATTCGTAATGCCAATGAAAGGTGAGCTAGGGAACACATGAGCTGTTGGTGGAGCTGAGGTGTAGGGGATTCCCGTAAAAATATGGAACCAATGAACACTTCAGAGCATCTTTCTTTCATAGTAAAGTGTCACTTCTACCAGTGCCAAATGCATGTAAGGTTGTTACAGAGTTGTTGTTGATTCTCCTTCTTGAATATTGTAACTTGGACAAAACACAAAGATGAATATATCCTTTGTAGAATGGTCTCAAACCATGGAAACAATTAATGTCTGGTGCAAAGTGATGAAATGCTGCAGTGCAAGTAACACCAATCCATTTGAGGATCTGGCAACATTTGCACTGCCCCGCCTAGTATTGCCAGGGTCAAATGTAGAATTGGAGAGTACATTTAGTCAATAAAACATTATTAAAACTAAAGCTCTGAAGTGATAAATTTGCTTTTATTGTTTCGGGCAGGACTGAGAAGAAACAAACAATGCTGCCATATGAGCTACCAAATGAAGTATTGCACAATATGTAGGGATTGTGAAAACATATCAGACATCTATTTCTACTACTGCTTCTTCCTCTGTGCCTTCCATCAAAGACATCAGTGATCTTGGACTATTAAGTAAGTTCATTATGAAATATATTTCAAATACTTTTAACCTTTGAACTATAAGGGTATACTTGCTTTTCTTGTTGACATACCGTAATATTTTCGTAACTCAACAAAGCTTAAGGAGGGGAGGCTAGTGGGGTCTAGTGGTTTTCAAGCAGCCATTTAGAGGATAATTCTATTCTACAGTTGGCAACACTGTTAACGATACAATATACCTCGATCTCGGTGCCATGCCCAGGCCTATAGTAGACGAGCAACAATGGAAGGCCAGGGTGCATGAAGCTAAACTCCTCCTCAAGTTACAATCTCAGACTGAGCTGTATCCTCTCGTCTGTCATCGCTGTGGTCTTCCTGAAACGAAACACCAAAAGGGAGTAGTACTGAAAAGTATTAGACAATGCTCCTGATTGTACTGAGAAGAACAAGTAAAATTGCTCCTGGTGAGGAGAAAGACTAAGCAAGAGGCACATATGTCTTTTCACTTTTACACATAGCCACAATTCTCAACAGTGCCAGGTGAGCCCAGTAATTTGAGGATTTTTGCTCTTTGACCTATTGAGGTCTTGAGTGTGTTTTCGAACTAGGAGTGCATTACTGTTGTTAGACTGCAGAGCTTTAACTTACAATCGCACTGACCAGGATATGGTCTGCATCCCTGAAGGGGGTGGGGTGGGTTATGAGATATTCTCAGGTTTTCGATACCAAAGACCTACAGTGTTATATATTTTCCTACTTTCCTGATCAGTGATTTTTACTCTTATCGAACATGGCATAGAATTTAGTAACTGCACTACTTATCCTGTCTATGGTATTGTTCACGGAGGTATGTCATTTGACTACCTCTCTGGGTGGGGTTGTAGGTTGCAGCTGGGTGGCCCTCTTCTTAGCGATGTACTCTGCACTTGGTACCAGTTAAGTGGAGAGCACCTGGTTTTGGATGCCCTGACAGGTGTGACAGCTGCAGTGCCCCAGATAGTGCTGGCATGCTCCAGTATGGATCTTATAGTCGACAGCAAGAGCCAGTTTTCTATTGTGAGCCCACTGTCGGCTCTTATCATTGGCATTAATTTAATTTGGCACACATTTGCCTGCACTGTTATGCAATTTGTAATGATCACCAAACGTGAGTCCTCTGTCTAGGGTGACACCTAGATACTTGGTTAGCTTGGTTAGTCAAGAAACATCTGGGAAGTGGGGTCAGCGGAAAAGCGTGGCGCTATTTTTGAAATGTTGATTTTAATTCCCCACTTTTCTAACCAGGACTCGAGAGTGATCTTGGATACAGGTGCCTGTCACGAGACAAAGGATGTCGCCATGTCATCCGAGTATAAATAGGCTATTTTTTCGTGCGTTAGTTTTGATGCGTGAGTTGGTAATAAAAAGACTGAAAATTGCAGATGAGATCCCTCTGTCCTATGGGACTCCCCTCATAAAGACAGGTCCGACAGAGCCTTGCTGACGTGTAGGCCTACATGAAATTTTGTGCCAGCTAGGTAGTTAATTGTGTGTACGGGGCAACGAGGTCAGCTTGCTGACGTTTGCTTTTTTTTTTTAGTTCCGTTTGGGCCTGCTATGGACCACGTGGTTCTTATCTCTAGCAGCTTTCTTCTTTGACCAGTACTCCTTCATCCTTGCACTGTGAAAGTCTTTTCGGTCCTGGGCCCATTTCACACCTCCTCCCGGAGGTTTATTTTGTTTTTCTTTTTTTACATGGTGACATATAGAGAAATTACGTCTGTATTTCTTGCATTACCGGGCGAGTTGGCCGTGCGGTTAGGGGCGCGCGGCCGTGAGCTTACATCCGGGAGATAGCGGGTTCGAATCCCACTGTCGGCAGCCCTGAAGTTGATTTTCCATGGTTTCCCATTTTCACATCAGGCAAATGCTGGGGCTGTACCTTAATTAAGGCCACGGCGGCTTCCTTCCAACTTCTAGACCTTTCCTATCCCGACGTCGCCATAAGACCTGTGTCGGTGCGACGTAAAGCCACTAAAAAAATCTTGCATTATGTTAAAATCAGTACAGGCCTAGTATCTTACATATTGAAATTCGATTATATATTGCAGCCTATGGGTTCTGTTCTATCCGCGGTTGTGAGAATTTTTTCTGTAGACGGAAATAATCGTGTACGGCAATATCATCGCAAACAGTTGAAACACTTTTAAAATAGCATTGGATTGCTGTTTGCTATTTTCACTTTTCATTTAATTTATTTTTATCATTGTTAGTTATTGTTTGATGATGTAATAAATCATATTATTCTTTTAAAGACTTGACCAGTAAAAGATATACCATTGTGTGCGTACGCTTTGTGTTTTAATGTGCGCTCTGTAATTTTCGTCTGTCACAATCTCTCTTCGGTCACAATTGTACCGATTAAACCATTCGCAACCCTTATATCCCCGAGGAATCTCTTTGTTATCGGACGAATTTATCTGAAGTTGTAAGAACAATAGTGTGATCAGAAGGCTACATGTGTTACAATCAAGGCATTACTGCTACATTACAGATTTGTTTTTATTTTGTTTACGGTGCTGTTCCAGTTTGACATCGACTTCGAACGCTGGTTCATGCATACATAATACGGTGTTCTATGGGTTCATGATTTACGATATTATCCATGGCGTGTAAGTATACGGTACCTCAAAAACAAAGCTTGAAAACGGCGTTATCGAAATGGGCCAATAATGTATACCACAACATGTAATACGTATGGTACCGTCGCTACCTTTGCCTACACCAATTTCGGGGGAGTGGTGCAGCATTTGGATGGATGGTAAGGAGGATACAGAATTCTAATATTCTTAACACATAGAAACCAGCTATAAAGTCATGCTAGTTAAAATATTATCATAACAATGTTTGCATAGTACCATATAGGTTAATTTCTGTATGTGTTTTAGATCTAATAATTTTTTTTTAGGCCTATGTGCAAAAATCATTTCCCTGACCATAATTTAAGGATTACAATGTTGACTTTCAAGGAACTTCGTTTTATCTCTTTTTTTTTTTTTTAAGGTAACTTTGGCAGGTTTAATTTAGGCAATCATTGCCTGTTATTTTATAATAATAATAATTATAAGCAAATTTCATCACTATTATTTAATTTAAGGGGTTAAAGTTAAACTGATTTAGTTGATATTTAACCCTCAGTAAGTGTCATGACACTTGTGGAACATGCCGTAACCAGTGTTGTGAGGTCCGAAGGACTGCTAGTGTTTAAGGCTGAATAAGGTTTTCAGTTTCTGAAGAATGTCATTAGATCAACAATGCTGAGTTTAGTTATTGTTAATTCTAATCATTTGTCCTAATTTCACTAAAAAATAACTCCGTAAGGCAGTTATTAATTGGTTTTTGAAATATCTTGTACGTAATGTCTACTTCAATCAGGTATGTCAAAACTATTCAAATGAACTACTTACAGACACACAAAACATTGCTAATTGTGTAATCGCAATACCCTGTCAATATAAAGGACACAACAACAAAATTATGAATTATTTGTGAAGAGTATCGGCCTGTCGGTGTTTTGGTCATCCTTTTGGTCTCCAACCATTGACTTCTAAGATGTAACCTGTCTTCGCAATAATGTTGGCCCCTCTCATTTGTACATGTCCAAACCATTATAGAGGACTCTCACGCATTTTTTCTTGAATTAATGGCAGTGCAAAACCTCTCACTGATGGATTCATTGGAGATCCAGTCCAGTTTAGTGATGCCGGCTGTTCACCTCAGCATCTTAGTCTCCATGAAGCCAAGTCGACGCTCAGCCTCAGTCATAGAAGAGAAAGTCCTCCTCCTTGCTTGCCAGGGACCCATGATCCCCCATCCCCTCCAGAAATATTCTTATATAGGAAAATTAAAACCGAGACCATGTAAATGTGATAAAGAGCAGTTTGCTAGTGTCTCTGATAGAGCTCCCATCATGTCTGGTCAAAGGAGCTACCTCATTTAAAATAATGAAACCACCAAGTTTAAAACTATTACGGTGAATGCTGTATCAGCGACATCTTTCTTAATTCAAGTTTCATCCATTCTTGAGTTTGGAATAGGGTGACCAGATTCTAGGTATGAAAATATGGGATTCTTTGACTGGTATTGATTATTATGCCCTATTTAAGATAAGAATTTCTTAACACGAGCCTCTGACCTCAAAAAGAGTAGCATTTATTTATAGAAAACTGGTACTGATTATTATTATTATTATTATTATTATTATTATTATTATTATTATTATTAAAAATGGAAGTGGGCCAATTCCAATACATAATAAAAATCGATGTTGCAAAAAAGCAATGTTCACTAGGATAATAAGTTGCCATTTTTACATTTTATCCTATGTAATTATAAATTATAATAATATTTGCTTTACGTCCCACTAACTACTTTTACAGTTTTCGGAGACGTCGAGGTGCTGGAATTTAGTCTCACGGGAGTTCTTTTATTTGCTATTAAATCTGCCGATATGAGGCTGATGTATTTGTGCACCTTCAAATACCACCAGACTGAGCCAGGATCGAACCTCCCAGTTGGGGTCAGAAGGCCAACGCCTCATGCTTCTGAGTCACTCAGCCTGGCTATCTTATGTCTATCTCACTGGTTTGTTACATTTAGTGCCAACTAAACAAACTGTAATTACTTTACACAATAAGAAATATACATCAGAGCTTTGTGACAAATAAAGTTTAAACGCGGTATTTTAAAATATATAGGACCGTTCGTGAAGTACGGGATAATATGCATCCCATATATTTTTTGCTGGCACAACGGGACACTTGAGAGAACTAAGGGACAATCCCGTAAAATAGGGACGTCTGGTCACCCTAGCATAGAAATCGCTGCTTTCATACTGGGGCGGGGGTACTAGAGGCAGGTTAACATTTCATTGCTCTAACCTGGGGGGTGTATGCCTCCAGACCCCCTTTACTTGCCCTCATATCAGACCATTAGTATAACAATCCAGACCAATGGTCTTGTCGCTAGCCAATGATCTAAGCAAACCAGACCAATGGTCTTGTTACTAGCTGGACCTAATTTGGCAGTCTTGTGTAATGTTTTGTGCCATCGTATGAGCTGCGCCATGTTGGGTTCCTAAATTATCTTCTGTGCCCTACCCTCGCCCCCCCTCCCAATTGGTGAAGTTTTACAATGAAAAAATAATGTATTCATTTAGTTTACAGTACATACTGTGCAAATTAATCAGCATAAATTACTTTTACATAATTTTCCCAATGGTTGGCTGTAGTGTGTTGTATATTCTTTATTCTTAGATCCTTCATGCTCTGTGTATTCTTTGCACCATTATTCATTGGTATTTAATTGGTAATTAATCTGAGTGATGATTTTTTTAGATTAAAAGTGCATTTTAATGCCATTATGGATGCTGGTCACATACCCACAGACTGGACAACAAGTCTAACAATCCCAGTTTTCAAGAACAAGAGTGATCCAGCCATTTGCTCATGAAATCTGCCTCCTGTCACATACAATGAAAATTTTCAAAAGGATTCTTGATAAACAACTGTGTGCCGTAATCTCGGCCAAAATCAGTGAGGCTTCGTTAAAGGACCTGGAACCACTGATACAATCTTGACAGCTTGACAGCTTATTGAGAATCATTGTGAAAAAGCAAAGTCCATTCACGTTGCATTTCTTGATCCCGAGGAGGCTTTCGACTGTACTGTATATCACACCATCTAATTTGGTATGCATTGCGAGATCATCAAATTCCGGAACAACTTATTAATTGGGTTCAAATGCTCTATGTTAACACCGTAGTAGAGTACAATGTGCCGCTGTTATATCAGAGCTTTCCAGTCAAAGTTGGTCTTCATCAAAGTTCAACCTTGTCACCTCTACTCTTTATTTGTGTAATGGACATGATCATTTGAGACCTACAGTGCAAAGTTCTATGGAACTTACTCCATGCGGCTGATGTCTTGTTAGCACCACCAAATATGATCTGCAACACCAGGTCCAAGCCTGGCGTGACGTCCTCAGCAGATTTCGTCTTCATCTAAACATTACAGAATACTTTTCAAACCAGAGTGACAGTCATATTTAAGTCAATGGTGAAAGCCTACCGAGGACTGATACTTTCCGTTAATTAGGATCTCATTTATGTAGTAACACCAACATTAACACTGAAGTCCAAGCAAGGATAAATGCTGGATGGATTTGATGGAGAGAGGTAACGGAAGTGCTCTGTAACAAGAGAATGCCAGTACTTCTGAAGTTGAAGAAACGGGGTGCATCAGAACTATACTTAAAAAAAGTCAGGGATGCTCTTTGTGTTATGTTAAGAACGATGGTGCAGTCAGATTCTTTTTCTTCTTCTTTAGCATTTGTCCTGCCTGATGGCAGGGTCCGCTATGTGGATTTGTTGTCTCCATTTAATTCGGTCTCTGACCATGTCTGGATGTAGTCTTACAGCTTTCAGGTCGTCGTGCACTGTATCGGTCCATCGCTGTCTTGGTCGTCCCTTGGGCCTCTTTCCAGTGACTTCCAATGTATACACTGACTTTGCCAATGTATTGTTTGCATGCAACATATGCCCAACCCAGACGGTTTTCCTGCATTTTCTTCTGGATCGGTGCAACGCCAGAACGTTTTGTAATATCGTCATTTGAAATAGGATCCAGTCTAGTGATGCCTGCTGTCCACCTAAGCATCTTTGTCTCCATGACGCTTAATCGACGTATTACCTCCTTTGTAGCTGGCCAACACTCGGTGCCGAAGAGAGCGACAGGATGGATAATAGTCTGGTAGATCTTAGATTTCAGATGGTCCTTCATCCGACGGTTGCAGGTGACACCTGTTAACGTTTGCCACTTCAGCCAGGCTGCATGTATCCTTGTGTTGATCTCGTCAGTAAGTCGGCCATCGTCAGAGATTGTGGAGCCAAGATATTTAAATTTCTCTACTCGTGGTAGATCTTCACCATCGAAGTGGATGGTTCCAACTTCTTGAGGATCTAATGTCATGTATTCTGTCTTCTTTTAGTTGAGGCACAGGCTGTATTGCGGTAGTCGGTTGTTCCACTCTTCTGTTTGATGCTGGAGATCAGGCGTATTCTCAGCAGCCAACATGACATCATCAGTATAGAGAAGTGTCCATGGTATTGGTTTTTGCAGGTCTGATGTAACAGTGTCCATCACAAGAATGAACAGCAGTGGTGATAAGGCAGAACCTTGATGGACTCCTACAGTGATGCGGAAATCATCGGACGCTCCTGCGGCAGCTTGAACATAACTCCTTGGTTCTACGTAGAGCATCTGTACCCACTTAACAAGGTGCTCTGGGATGCTGTGTTCACGTAGCGCTAACCAGATTAAGTCATGTGGCACCAGTTCAAAGGCCTTCTCAAGATCCAGAAAAGCAAGATGAAGCAGCTTATTCTTTTCACGGTGTTTCGCAACTAACAGTCGTGCAGCGTGAATTGCATCTGTTGTGCCACAATTTTTCACAAATACATCTTGGTTCGTTGCAAGTTTGACTATCTCATGAATCCTTTTCTCGAGAATATGTTCAAAGACCTTCATCGCGTGGCTCAGAAGTCTGATCGGGTGATAATTAGAACAATCGGCATGAGTTCCCTTCTTCTTGAAGATTGGTACGGTAATGCTCCATCACCCATCTGATGGTATTTGACCTTCTTTGATGATCTGGTTGAAGGAAGTGCCGGAAACCGCACGCACCAGCGGCCTGTCATCGGCGGCCAAAATTGAGCGAGAAAGTCCTTGCCAAGCATAAATAAAGACCCTGTATGTAGAACCTTCCTTCCTACATTAAGCACTCTAGAATTTACTAGAAGATATGTTGTGACATATCCTTCTAAAAGTCTGGCCAGGCGACATAATATAAGCAAGCGGTCTTGATGGAGGAGTTGAGTTATTGGTTAGCTGGAGTTGTTTTTGTGAACACGTGTTGTGTTTAGGCCGACATGCTAATGTAAGCAGTGAGCAGTCAACTGTTTCAAGGTTGCAATCTCCATGTGCTTTGTGATAGGCAATTGTTAAAGATGGTGGTTTGTTGATTTGTGTGGTTGATGTTATAACCTGTAAATAATTGCAAATAAAATCCATGTACGCGAGTGACAGCATTTTATGTGTGTCTTTGTGGTTACATCATTGGTGACCGTGGACAAGACGTAAGAATTTACAAGTGAATATGAGTGTAGTGCGAAACAGAACAAAATGCAAGTGATACTAGAAAAGATGTCCATTCAACAACTCAAAGATGAACTCGCCAAGAGAAATCTTCCGACGAATGGCAAGAAGAAATCGCTGCAGACGCGGTTACGGGAAGATCTCATCGAAGAAGGAGAAGATCCCAAAAGTTCTTCACCGAGGTCGACGAAGATTTGGAGTCAGAGATGAGGTAAATGTTCCCAAAATGTGTTGTAATTGAATGACCATGATGCTGGCACTCGGTGCCAAAATCTCAGACGTTGATTCACGGGTTAATTCCAACTTAACGTATCACATTTCAAAAGTAAATGACAAAACTTCAGACGTCAGTTATGGTGTAATGGAACAGATTGCAGACTAAATTTTGAAAGTAAATGACAAAATTTCAGACGAAATTTCTTAAGCTAATACAGTTTTAACTGGACAAATAGCACAAGTGAAATGGTGGCTTTGGAACTGACCAGATGGAAAGTGATGATGCTTCCTATATTTGAGATGATATAAGGTTAAAGTTGGTTAGTTTTTCAATATTTTGTCATATAGGGCATGCCAGTCATCTGAAGAATGTTCATGAGTGAAATCTACATTTTTCTTACAGTGAAACAGAAATTTACATCATAATTTTATATTGAAGATTTATCGATTCGACAGTTTTTTGTTATCCTGTTTACTCGTATATTTTTGCTTATCCCATTTTTCATGGAATGATAAAGCTCAGCTAGGTATAGATCGATAGGGAAGAATCGGAAAATTGACAAAGTATCAATGCTTTGGGAGAAAGTGTCCTTAAACTAAACAGTATTATGTGGCTGAAGATGTTAATAATATACGAAACATGTACCACTTTTAACCAATAAGTTGCCTTAAGCAACTAATGTATCGACAAGGTGGAAAATAAAAAATACTTAGTTTTGAATCAGAAGCCACGACGGGATGCATCCAGCCTTCTACAGGATGAGATATTCAGCCACTCCGGTTATCCACGGTGCATTCTTTCAGACAATGGGAGTCAGTTCATGTCAAGGAAGTGGCAGCAAATGATGACAGAATGGGACCAGTGGACCACCCCTATCTACAACCCAAGGGCCATTCCAACAGAACGATGGAACCAGGAGCTGAACAGGATGCTACGGGTCCACCTAATGGACAAAAAACATCATATACCATAGTCACTCTTTGCCCTGCGACGGCGCATCAACCGTCTCACTGGCTATTCCCCAGCAGAGCTGTTTCTTGGTTGACAGCTATATGGCACTGGGGATTGGGAGATTCGTCCACCACCCACTTCTGGTCAAGATGATGCAGCTGTTTCCCTAGCAGAGTGGCAGCAGCAGGATATCAAGGACAAGCAAGCTTTGTTTAAAGTTAAGAACTTCATATTTGGGTTCCGTATTGAAGCAGAATTCACATCAAAGAAAAGTACAATAAGTTCCACCTTTTCAATACATTATATTATGTGACAGTTTTACGTTACAGTTAAACCTTCACATTTTTATACACTCGGGACCGGTTTCGACAGTGTCCCTGTCATCATCAGCCAAGAACAATTAATCGAGGACATTAAACCTTACAATATTTCAGGTATGATATAACAGTGAATATAAAATTATACATTATCTATCTACAAAAAGGTGTGAACATGTCCAGGTAAAAAATCACGATTAAGAAAAATCATGTCCTGTAGGTTGTACATTTATAAAAAATTTTAATTAAAATAACGTGTTAAAAATCTGCTGTTATATTATAGCTATAGCAGAGTATGTTTATAGGTGTAAATCTATGAAATTTTGGCACTCAAGACATATAGCTATGTTTGACAAGTTAAAGGTGTTCAAACATTTAGTTAAATGGTGTTCCACTTAAAATATGTGATGCAGTTCAGCTGAGGTTGTAGTAAATATGTTTGTAGGCTAGATTTTGGTATTTTTAACACTCGAGACATATAGCCATGTGTGACAAGTTAAAAGTTGATAAAACATTTAGTTAATGATGTTCCACTTAAAATATATGGTAAAGTTCAGCTGAGGCTACAACTTGGACTTGAGGAGCAGATGATTATGTAAAATATCAATATAAGTAGAAATGAACAATTTAAATGGGTCACTGCTTGTTGATGTAGATGATCAGCAAGTCCTATTAAACAAATATACATGTCGACATGTGGTTGTATATCATCTTGTTGAGAAGTAACAAAAGTCCTGGCTGAAATGGTGCTTGTAGATCTTATATTGTAGGTTGTGATCATATAAATTGATTAGAAGGGATCCTGATCCAAGTCGGAACCTCAGGTGCCGTCTACCATCAACTTGGCACCTGAGGTTCCGACTTGGATCAGGATCCCTTCTAATCAATTTATATGATCACAACCTACAATATAAGATCTACAAGCACCATTTCAGCCAGGACTTTTGTTACTTCTCAACAAGATGATATACAACCACATGTCGACATGTATATTTGTTTAATAGGACTTGCTGATCATCTACATCAACAAGCAGTGACCCATTTAAATTGTTCATTTCTACTTATATTGATATTTTACATAATCATCTGCTCCTCAAGTCCAAGTTGTAGCCTCAGCTGAACTTTACCATATATTTTAAGTGGAACATCATTAACTAAATGTTTTATCAACTTTTAACTTGTCACACATGGCTATATGTCTCGAGTGTTAAAAATACCAAAATCTAGCCTACAAACATATTTACTACAACCTCAGCTGAACTGCATCACATATTTTAAGTGGAACACCATTTAACTAAATGTTTGAACACCTTTAACTTGTCAAACATAGCTATATGTCTTGAGTGCCAAAATTTCATAGATTTACACCTATAAACATACTCTGCTATAGCTATAATATAACAGCAGATTTTTAACACGTTATTTTAATTAAAAATTTTTATAAATGTACAACCTACAGGACATGATTTTTCTTAATCGTGATTTTTTACCTGGACATGTTCACACCTTTTTGTAGATAGATAATGTATAATTTTATATTCACTGTTATATCATACCTGAAATATTGTAAGGTTTAATGTCCTCGATTAATTGTTCTTGGCTGATGATGACAGGGACACTGTCGAAACCGGTCCCGAGTGTATAAAAATGTGAAGGTTTAACTGTAACGTAAAACTGTCACATAATATAATGTATTGAAAAGGTGGAACTTATTGTACTTTTCTTTGATGTGAAGCAAGCTTTGGCCGAGAAGAGATCCCTTACCCAGGCCAAGGCTCAAGATGTCGAAGAGACCCAGATGTTTCTACCAGGCCAACAAGTACTGCGATGTAACCACCCAGTCAGTAATAAGATTGGAGGGTTTCGCACAGGTCTCGCACCTAAGTGGGTTGGTCCCATCAAGGTGGATAAGCAGCTAGGCCATAGGGTCTACTCACTAAAGACCAACCCTCCTGTCAAGGTCCACACATCAGAGTTGCGGCAAGTCACCCAACCGCTGCGCATACAGAGTAAACCTGGTACTACCATGGGTCCACCTGGAGGAGAGGCTACTAATGACACAGCACAGTCTGTTCATGAGGAGAATGCATCGACTATCATCGAGAAAGAGGCTTTCAGCGAGGCAACCCTGATCTCTGACGCGGCATGATCCGGTCAAAAGGCGGAGAGCACATCCAGTAACGTCGAGGAAGAAAGAATATACAATCTACTACCAAGGCAAAGTTGACAAGTGTGGTAGACTGGGGGAACTGTTTCAAGTTATAGGGGGGATATCGACGCAAGTGTGATGAACTGATATAACTTAAAAACAATATTATTTAACCCACGAGTAAATAATGCCAATATCAAGCTCGAATAATAATAATAATAATAATAATAATAATAATAATAATTATTATTATTATTATTATTATTATTATTATTATTATTATTATTATTACGGAGATGCCCTTGGAGCAGAAGAGGTAAAAGAAGGTGCCGGGATGAATGGGTCTAGCTACAATGTCAAGAAAAGAATTTAAAACTTAAACTGAAGGTTATATTTTCTTAAATAAAATTTTCATACAAATGAAATGTCAGGTACACTGACAAATTCTAAGCAAGACAAGAAATCCAAAATTTAGTGACTGTTTAAAAAAAACTGGGCTTCAAGCCCCTCGCTTTACAGTTCTTGAGCTCCTAGCTCAAATTTACAAAAAGCAAAAATTTACTCAAGGGCAGAAATCCCTTAATACATGGAGCACTTGCTCCCAATTTACATCAAGCCTGCCAGAGGCATTTTTACAACACTTGAAAAGAGCTGACGTGCTCTCAGTTTTCCAAGCCTATTCAAGGCAATATCAGAAAATTACCATCACTCGCCACCAAGGTACAAGTTACGAAATTTGAAACGGGTATCTAGTACCCAACCTATTGGGCTGTTGCGGAAAAAAATCAGGTTAAGTAAATGGCCCGAAACACAAATTGAATGGAGGTGTGTACTTGCACTCCTAGAAATGAATTCTTAAAACCTAAAGGGCACTATTCTGATGAAATGGGGACTATTCCCAAACTATGGAGGTGACTCGTATAAGAATAAATTAAAACATTACAGAAAGGAAGATAACCCATTACAAAACGTAGTCACCTCAAACCCATATGAAGGGTAGCTCGAGAGGGTACATCACTCTCTATCCCTGATTTACAGTTAAAGATTTATGAAGTTTTTACATTAGCCGGCAGAAAGTTACATTTTTAGAAAAGTAGGTTACATAGTTAATGACCTTTCCCTCGGGTTAAACTGCGGAGCTAGCAAGAAAGTAAGATGTTAGGTGGCCATTACCTTGCTGAAGAATTGCTGCCTGATGAAAGAGGCGCCGCCTGCTTCCTGCTTGACACACACACTTAGATGACGATCAAATGGCCAAAAGGCGAGAAAAGCCGCAGTTTATAAACCCTCGGGGTAAATTCGAGATCATTCATGAATAATCAAGACATACCCAGAGAATTTTATTGGTTAAATTCCAAAGTGATACTCAGAATTGAAGAAGAAGCCTGTGATAGGCAGAAAATTAATTACAGAAATTAGGGATTGGCTAGATTCAAAACTGGTGGAAAGAAAAGATAAATATTGCCAACCCAAAAATAAATGAACATCAATCAATAAAAAAAAACTTATGAATACAAAACTTCTTTAAATCAAAAGTTCTTTCACTTCGCACCAGGGTGCACGATCATAGTTTTTTGGTAGTGTCATCTATAAGAGAAAGTCCAAACTTCTTGATGAATGTCAAAGAAAACAAGTAGAAATACAGTCAGTTCAGGAAACTTCACAATAACAAAATTATATCAGATTTTAGTGGTGACATCTTCAGAGTAAAGTTTTAAGTAGGTCTAGTTTCAAGTTCACGGTTTCTCCAGTAGAGGAGTTCTTTTAGGCGCTAGATTTAAATGCGCGGCTTTGTGGTGTACCTCCCGGTACAATTATTATTACTACTACTACTGCTACTACTACTCTTGCTTGTGAGGTATGGCTATGAAGTGTTTACATCCATTTAGTATTATTATTTACATAGTTAAGTTATATGTACGGATGATACAATCGTGTTGTTTGTGAGGTTATGTCATGAAACATGTGCTATATATATATAGGAGTTTAGTTAATGTAAGAACCTGTAATTAATAGTATATCATTTGTTATTACCTGTATATATGACGTGTAATCCACTACAGTATTATGCAACACATTGTAATATCCAGAATAACACTAGGTAAGATGAGAACTATATAGAACCTTCCTTCCATTTGTAACTATGTATTAAACACTCTAGAATTTACTAGAAGATATGCTGTGACATATCCTTCTAGAAGCCTGGCCAGACGACATATATAAGGAAGCGGTCTTGATGGTGGAGTTGAGTTGTTTTTGAGAACACGTGTTGTGTTTAGGCCGACATTCTAATGTAAGCAGTTGGCAGTCAACTGTTTCAAGGTTGCAGTCTCCATGTTCATGATAGGCAATTGTTAAAAATGGTGGTTTGTTGATTTGTGTGGTTAATGTATAACCTGTAAATAATTGCAAATAAAATCCGTGTACACGAGTGACAAAGTTTTGTGTGCGTCTTTGTGGCGATATCACATGTCGATGCACAGTTTTCAGCGGTGTAGTAGTGACTTTTGAACTCTGTTCAGGATGTGTGGTGTGTTACGAACATTCGGTGGCGAACGATTACTTTTATCAAATTACGGAATCCACATCTTAGAAAACATCAAAAACACTTATGACACTGTTCCTCAATGAATTAGACCTTTGTACAAATTAAATTATTCACACAATGCAGTTTTTAAGCTTATAAAAGCAATCACCATAAGAACCATCACTACTATCGGTTAGTTCATAACCATGATGGTTATCAGTTGTACAGTCATTCTCGCTGTTGACTGGCTTGCCATTTGAACTCGTATGGTAAAATTGTTATACTTTTTTACAAATTTTAATTTATTCTTCCACCTAAGGCTGCAATGAACAGCCGAAACTAGTACAATTCGATGATATTAACTATGTTTTGATTAGGTGGAAGAATAAATTAAAATTTGTAATAAAAGTAAATCATATCCATCAATACAGGTCTAGCACTGAAATTTATTGCATACACATGGTAAAAATGTGTCAGACATAAAAGGCTGGAAATGAGATTTTCTTTCATTTTTGTTGTGTATATTAGCTATTAATAAAAAACTAATATTTTAACGCTTTCTGTAGGTCGCACAAGTTAATTTCTGACAGAAGTATTTTGGCCATTGTGTTATTCTTGGCTCATTTAACATGTGTGCAAAACTTATGTAAGATCGGTGTGTGCCCTTCCCTTGTCAGACCGACTGACGACAAAAATTGAACTGATCCTACTTTTGACTATTTTATCTGTTATCTGAGATGAAAAAAAAACAACAAATTATGAGACAAAAATTGTAAATGCTCTGAAAGAATTATAATTTGTTGTATATACACATAGGCCAGATCAAAATGTAACTTCCGCTGTGATAGTAGGGAAGCTGTTAATGTGTGAGCGGTGGTGAGTAACAACATACGGGGCATAAGTAATGTATCTGATTGTCATGAACTGTGTTGCTCTTGAGGACACTTGTGTTGCATTAGCACTATCAGGCCCAGTGAGGAAAGTAGTGGCTAACTACCTTATTCCTCATTCCTTGCATACCATCGGTTTTTATGGTTTCCCAACAATCGCATCACTGTTGGTGTAATTTGAGAATCCAACCAACCTCTGGGCTTTTATTTATTGATCGTATGGCTTTTAGTGTTACGAGTGTCAGAGGACATCTTCGACTCAGCTGGTGGAGGTCTATCTGTTTGATTCCCATGGGTGACCTGCACATCTGAATGTGAGAGAAGGTGAAACCCAGCGTCGGCATGTAACTTACTCCTGTCGGATAACATCAACGGGTCTGCTCAGAGTTTTATGTCCCCGTCCGACGGACTAATCTCAATCAACAGTGTCATATGCCTTCACTCCATATGAGCACTGTCGAGAGGTTTGGAATTTAATCCAGGCTTTTGGCACACAATCTACTTTGCCAGCCAACAATCTTCTTCTTCCGCTTTTTCCACAGTTTTGGGGTCACAGGTGCGAATTGTGATGCACATGTGGATTTGACCCTGTTTTACGGCTGGATGCCCTTCCTGATGCCAACCCTGTGTGGAGGTATGTAATCACTATTGTGGTTTCTGTGGTGGTTGGTAACATTATATGTTGTCTGAATATGAAAAGGAGAGTGTTGGGACAAACAGAACCAGTCAGTCCCTAAGCCAGAAGGATTATTTAGACGCGATTAAAATCCCCGACCCAGCCGGGAATGGAACCCAGGACCTTCTGAACCGAGGGCCTCAACGCTGACCTTTCAGCCAAGCAGTCTGACTGCCAGCCAACATTCTGATGGTGAAAAATGGGTTTGACCAACGGGACTCAAACTGGCTGAACACGGTCCCAGACCGTATGGACTTGACACCTTAATGATCAAGGCCACCAGTTGTCATCTCTGGGCTGAAGACGTAACAAACAGGTACTATGAAAAATAGGTAAACTGCAGATCAGTGGTAATACAATATGTGTTAGCTCTCAGTGTACACAAGAACCTCGTTTATCCGGATTAAGTGGGACCGGAACTGATCCAGGTTATCAAAAATCTGGATAATCCGGGAAAAGTAAAAATCAAATACGGTACATGTTATATAATCTGTTAACATAAGTTGTACAGTAGTACCTTTTTTCAATTGTACAAAACAATATAAGAACACTTTTCTTACATTTACGATTCTGTTTTATGCACTAAATTAATGGGATTCTAAATAGGCCATCAGTTTGTCCAGCTGCATTGTTGCCTCTCCATGAGCCATTGTCTCTTCTGATGGAGCGCTGGTTTCATTTTCAAATTCACCATCAATGAATTAGTAGTGTGTTGTATTCAGAAGAGCGTGGGTTCGAATCCCACCTCGGCTGTCCTGGGAATGATTTTCTATGGTTTTCCATTCTCAATTCCAGGCGAATGCCGGGACGGTATCTTTGTTAGACCATGGCCGAATTACTATCCTTGGCAGAAATACTGTACAAATAAAAATAAATTTTTATTATTTTCGATCCAGATAAACCAGAGATCGGGATTAATGAGGGCCGGATAAACAAGGTTCTTGTGTACGTGCCTTCATTCTTGATTGAATGTTCTACACCAAGTTAGACCTCTCATCCACTTCATTTATGAATACTTCGTTTTTTATGTTAGTAGCCTAATGCTTTTACTAAATTTGAATGTACATCCTTATGTTTCTAATCTCATGTGCTTCATGATTTTGTGCTTAAGTGCAATGTGTATATTTCATTTTGTGCTTCTTATCTGTTTTTTCAGGTTGTAGTAATATTCAATAAATATGGAAGAAGCTACCTTCGTTAAACGTGAACCTGAAGATAAAGAAATACTTACAGTGGTGAGATAAAGAATATAAAACTATTTCTGACCATAGTTATAACAATACTACTATATCGTGTACACTGATAATCAATTATCAGTGTTCTCCCTAGGACCTTTCTAACGGGCGCACCGCCCTGCCATTTTTAGAGACCGCCCAGCTAATATAAACTAGATATGTGTTAATTTCATAATATTAATAGGTACATATTTGAGTCATTGTGTGCTCGAAATTAACATGTAAATACTGTAAAACTGTTAATTTAAATTATAAATAATTATTATTAGCATAATTGCATGAATTGCATCGGAGATCAAATGTTTAGCTTGACCACTACGTAGTCGCAAACGGGCGTCTGGATTAGCGTGGATTCGCACGCGAGCCCCCTATTCCACATGACGTCACAAACTCGTATGGCAGTCCACATGTCCACAGTGACCGAGTGGTAGGCCTAAGTCCGCTGTTACATGTTTTGGAAGGAGCAATAGAACACTAGAAGTTCAAAATACTCTGTTATGTCTTGTTCGTGATAATAACACTAAAATAGTTCAATTTTGCAGTTAATGTTTACCTGCCTGATATTTTTGTTAACGCCCTGAGGGGAACTAAGTGAAATTCTTTTCATATTGAAGTTTTACGGAGTATTCTCCACCCGACCACCCATTTGTGCCACCCGGCTGACAAAAATTTCTGGGGAGAACACTGAATTATGCTTGTTAATAATTGATAGAATGCAAAATATTTTTCTGAACAGTACCTCTAATAATGTATGGAAGGTATTCTTTTATAACAACTGCCATTTACTTTAAATTACAGGTGGTCATATTCGATTCTTCCTTTTTCTGTTATAATTTGAATTTTAGTTTTGTTAAGTCTTTTGTCATGTCTAAGTTTTTATTTACCTGTATAGTCTACCATTTTGTTCTTGTCTTATATTTCATATTTTATGTAAAATAAACTTGTATTTAGTGGCATCTAGTCCCAGGCTGGGTGGGCCATTAATTTCCTTGTGAAAATAACTTCAGTATAGTTACTATAAAGAAATACTTTCCTAAGAGAGGTATCTTTCAATATAAATGACTATGAATAATGATGTGGATACACTGTTATTTTTGCTTGATTGCACCAATAATACGTACAGCTAGAAGCTAGAAATTATTTTTCTGCAACCAACAGTGACCAACAACAGTCTGCAGTTACGGCTAATTGTATGAGGGTTGGAAGAATCGAGAGCTTGCATTGTGAGTGACACGTCTTTTTGTGTGCTCCTTTTGTTGTGCATGGGAACTGTTAATATTGCAGTATACTTTTGTATAGTTTGGGACAAAACATGACGACCTCAGTTCCTAGAAGCGAGCTGGAAGCCAGCAGTCAATCACACCCTGCACCCTGCTGAGTTAACGAGTTCTAAGTGATCCTTGTTTGTTTTGGAGAGGTTGCCAAACCACTTTCTTCCTCACTCTCTGTAGTATTTACCCTTTCTTCGTGTAGAGTGCAGTAGCCGATTTGGTAACTCTGGCGGCAGTAGAGGTAGTAAATCCTATAAGTCGCTAATAGACAGCGATCTGTCGCTGGAAAGTAATGATGTGAGGCGAAGTCGTCATGATTTGTCCCCAACTATACTAGTGTTTGCCATGTCAAAACGAAAAATTATTGGATCATTTCCAAACAAGATCTAATAGTTGGTGATGCTATGCATTGCCAGACCTCGACTGCTGGAGCCTATTCCACAAAAGTATGGTCTTGTACATTACAAGTAAATTCTCTAGTAACTAGTACAAATACCAGAGTTTCTGTTACACAAAAGAATTTTCTACAGTTGTGCTTTACTACTCCATACTTACAAATTACCAGTGAATTTTTATGGGTGTGTTCCACGAAAGTACTAGTATTTGTAACTTACTAGGGAATTGGGAAGTATTCTCTACCAGTGAAAGAACAATAATATATAAATGTACTAGTGCTATTTAAATATACTTATTTCAGATAAATTTTGATAAATATGTGGTCTAGCAGTAGTGATAGTGATGGTGATGAAAATGAAAACTACCGTCTGTATAGGGAAAGAATAAACTTCCAGTTTAACACTGTATTTGAATACAATGAATGTTTTAGGTTAAGCACAATACAAGTGGAAGAACGTTTGATAGATATTGGGCATAGGTTAAAACATTCTACGAACAGAAATAAATCTCCCTCTCTCCTTAACAACAGTTACTAACAACACTACATTGGCTAGGAAATGGTGGTCAGTACCATGGTATGGCAGATATGCATGGGATGGCAAAATCTTCGGTCTGTAGGTCAATACATTCTGTGGTAGCTGCAATAAATGATATAAAATTTCCTCAGATTGTTCGTTGGCCTGAAAATACTGAACAAACATGTTCCAAAAAGGACATTCCTGGAATCATTAATGAGCAGAATATCTCTTACATACGTCCAACTTTTCCCCTCAAAATCTCCATGAGCTTTTCCCAAGTCAAATATTTCCATCCAACCATCTTTCCTTCTTTCTATTTCCTTCAAAATGAATAACTTCATTTCTCTTGACACCATTTTAACAATTCACGCAAAGTTTGCAAATTCGTAACAGTTAAGTTTGGCAGCCGAATATCGTTATTAGTGGCATCTGATTCCTAACGACAGACCAAGGTATGTCAGACTATCGTGGAACATATACGAGGATCACAGAAGAACAGAATGAGTGATAATAACGGAGTAATTTCCTATCATCAAAGAAATAAATTGAAAAATAACATTGTAGCATTAAGAAATTCACAGAAATATTAGAGTTCTTTCAATCTTTGCTGCATAACTTCCCTTAAAATACGATATTACGATAAATGAAGCAAGCATAACCTAATTCAACGAATGGAACACGAAGATAAACAGCTAATTCATGCTATGATGTAGTATGTTTATTGATATATCATCACTCGTAAAACTTGTGTAACAATTCACTGGTAATATGCAAGAAACTTTCAATCTTTTGTGGAACAGAAATGTACAACTCAATACATTACAAAAACCCACACTAGTAACTTGTAATGTACAAGACCATACTTTTGTGGAATAGGTCCCTGCTCGCTCCATGGCGTGGCCTACTTATATAACCCAAGGCAGGCTCATGTGTACGGTGGTTAGCACCACTCTGGAGGGAGCGTCAGCTAGATTGTCCCGCGAGGAGTCAGAGCACCACGAAAGGGTAACAACCCTCTGAGCTGCACCTTTTATTAGTCTAATGTAGGAATACAGAATATAGGCATATGAATGAAGCACAGGACCCTGCCTGGTAAACAAAGTCCACCGGGCAACGTTACTATCAGTCTGGACCCTGATGTGGTCAAAACCCTCTGATACGAGGTCGTTGAGTGCATAGTATGCTCAGAGGATGGCGGCGGCGGTGGTCTTAGCTGGATGTATCTGTACACATTGTTGGAATCCATGGACCAGCGCGTGAAGTCCGTTAAGATGTCCAGATTTAAATTTATTTAAATGTAAGAATTTCATTTTTTGTCCGTATTGAACCTACAGTTTCGAATGTGTTGCATGTATTTCAGATTTTGCATTTATCGAGTCTAAACTCACGCTGTGCAATTTTGTCTCACCCTTCACAGCTGGTTTTGAATTGACACTTAGTGAATAAGTGATATCAACCCCTAACTGCCAAATTTCATCTCAACCTAAAATATTTTTAAAATGTTATGTGCATTTTGAGACGATATTGTTTGTTAAAATCTAACCTATATTTTGTACTACACTCGCGGCAGGCAACATTCAATGGAAGAGTGTCTGAGATAATTTGAATCTCCAATACCAATTTCATCTCGAACTTCCACGTGGCTTTGTTGCGGTTTATATGTTTTTTAAGTGATTATGTTTTTGAACCCTAACTCATGTTTATACAATTTTGACTCACCCTTCATGACCATTTTTTAAACTGACAATGTAATTCACTATTTCATGTCTCATTTAATCACACTGATTTAACATCTTGTATAATGTAAATGTCTACATGCTTACGCCTATGCCTATTTCCCACATTTTGGCTGAAGATGACGCCAAACAGCGTCGAAACTAGTTCCAAGTGTAAATATATGTTGTAAATAAACTTATAACATTTATTTGTATTGAAAAGGTGGACCCTTTTAAGATGTCCAGATCTCGGGCACCGTGGTGCGGGATGTGATTTAGTCCCAGGTGAGGAGCCTATGAACCCAGTAGAATTCCGCCATGAGGATATGCTTTGGTAGGTACAAGGGTCATCCCATATACCCATATTAGCCATGAAACATGCAGTGCAGAAAGGGATGCTAGGGCGTGAATGACTGAGCCACCGCTGGGTGGAGTGTTGGATGGTGATCTGGCTTAGAATGTCAGTGGTGATGCCTAGGTATGTCAAGATTGGGACTGGAACCTGCATGGACTTTTGAGTATTGAGGGTGATACCTAGGACTACGAGGAAATAGACGGAGATGTCATGGGCCATGGCTTCATCCAGGATAGCGGCATGCATGAGCCAAGTAATGAAAAGGGCGAAACATGTACCAATTCTTACTTTAATGAGGATTTAAGTCTAACTTTAACATATTGAGTTGTATTGAATAGGTGGAAAAGAAATAAATTTCTTACATTTATCATGGATGAGCCAGTCATCAAGATATGCAATCATGGATACGGGAAACTCCTGCTCCACAATCTCCTTGACTGCCAGGGCCCATTGCTGCATGATGGATGGCACAAGGCTAGACCCATAGGCAAGCAGGTCCAGCGATAGCGGTGCCCAGGGTAAAGGATACCGTAGGGGTGCCACGTCGTTGGGTGCGCTGGGATCTGATAAAAACCTGACTGTAGATCAAGTTTGATGGCTAAGTGATGGGCTGGAATAAAGGCCAGAGTTTGGGCAGGGCCTTTTAGAGAAAAGGTAGGGCAGATGACATAAGGTGTCCACTCACTGAGGTCACAGATGATCCTCGCTGCACCGGATTCCTCGGGTACCAAGAAGATGGAAGGACGAGGAACAGTGGCCTTCCTCGATGACCCATTGTGGAGCATGTTGTCAGTGGCCTGGTCCATGAGCTGTCCAGGCTGGGTGGCATGGAAGATGGTCCGCGTGTCCCTGGACCAGTGCAGGAGAACTCCATTGGCGATGATCTGGGTAGTGTGTTGTGTCCTCATAGGACGCGGGATGTGGAACTGGGACGGCAGGGGTTATGCGTTACCCTCCTCGGTGGCTGGAGCAGTGGCGGCTGGTGCGGCTGGTGCGGCTGGCATGGGATGACTCTTGGAAATGGTCGAGCGACATTTAACTATGAATAATCTTATATCGATGTGGCAAGAGGCTGTGCGGTTTGGGTCACATAGCTAAGAGCTTGCCTCCGGGAGATAATGGATTCGAACCCCACTGTCGGCAGCCCGGAATATAGTTTTCCATGGTTTCCCATTTTCACACCAGGTAAATGCTGGGACTGTACCTTAATTAAGGCCACGGTCACTTCCTTACACTCCTAACCCTCTCCAATTCCATCGTCGCCTAAGACCTATCTGTGTCGGTGCAACCTAAAGCAGATAAGTTATCAGTATGGTCTGTGTAGTGCAGTATGACGCTATTTATTCGCTGAACACATCACTTTTATCCATTTCTTCTCCTTCACTGTCAGATGCACATGAACAGCTGTGACTGTAAGGGTATTTTCAGGAGTACAGTCACCGCTCTTAAACTCTTTTGACAGTAAAAAATACTACCCCTATCTAAAGTATCAAAATTAGCAAGCATTTTAGAATCATTCTTGTATGTCTATAAGTAGTGGTGGTGATTATTGTTTCAAGTAGAAATTCAATATGAGAATCCTTCTCTTTCAATATTTACCATTGGAGAAAGGAAATGAGGTCCAACCATTTAAAGAATGCAGACATCAGCAAAAGCTCTGAGGGTTCATGATAGGTGTGAAAATGTAAATCTCTTAAGGCGCTGCATTCGTAAGTATTAAAAAATTAGGGTATGTTTTTCTCAACAAATTACTAAAACGGATAAATATGACAGAGCCAAAATATTGGAACTGTTGAGTGTTCTTGCCGTAACGTCATGCACTGATATATCAGCGCACAAAGGTAGATGGGTTAATAAATCCTTATAAGATTGTGCTGCTGGTAACAATTTTCAGATGTAATATAGTTGTTTTCCACTACTTCTGTAGACCTATTGAGTTCTGATATGAACTCTAGTCACTGACGACGAATTCTACCATCAGCCCATTTTGTCTTCTGGACTGCCTTGCTTCTTCATTCTACGACCACTCAGCCATTACTATTCAGCTGCTGCATTCTTCGAAGCCTCAGTGATGTTGCTACAATTATTCTACGATGTTCCTCCAGCTTCTAGTGTATTCTCCTATGCCTTGATGCTTGTGTGTCACGCCTCCTCTCCCCAATGACTGTTTATTCGGCCTCAAGCCAAGTACTCACCAGAGATGATTCTCTTGGCCTCTTGAAGAGAGAGCTGCTGCATTTCAGCACCTAACGTATTTGTTAGAGTGTTACTGTTTTGGTGTACATAAACTTTCTTCGGGAAGAAGCAATCGTGAGTAGAGCCATCTGTTTATGGTGAACATTTTTGCTT
This sequence comes from Anabrus simplex, assembly GCF_040414725.1. Classification (NCBI taxonomy): domain Eukaryota; kingdom Metazoa; phylum Arthropoda; class Insecta; order Orthoptera; family Tettigoniidae; genus Anabrus; species Anabrus simplex. The sequence goes on along the minus strand of NC_090275.1, from coordinate 74,565,656 downwards.
AATCTCGTCATTTAAACAAAGTTATTGTGGTATATTATTCACTATTTCGTTTATAATTTTGTTAAATTTTATGTGAATTTTTCAGCAATAAAAGGTAAAGCTAAAGAGTTGATAGCATATTTGCAGTTACATCATATTTTATGTTTATATGTGTACAGGAAACATGATAGTTAAGCTTCTGCTGAAAACACATGTACATCAAAGGATAGAGGTTTGGAAAAAAAAAAAAAGTTATCGAGCCACTTCAACAAGTAGGATCTAACCTACATACATAATTTGCACTTCAGTCTGTAAAAGACAGAGATAACATGAGTTTCATATTACTAGGAGTCAGAGCTGTTCTCTTGTTAGACATTATATTACAATACATTGAAAATGATCTCTCACTACCAACACTTCTGATTGGGATCCATAAAGCCTCCACTGTAGCTTCCACAATGGTACAAGATATTCTGATGTTGAAGTTCTTGTAGGATGGGAATTTGCTTTATGAGATGAGATACTTCATCATTTATTAAATCATCTTTCATAATACTTCTTGGATCGAAGAGTGACTCTACATAATTTCACAAATTCTTTGCAATTTTGCTTAGAGGTAAATAGTTTTGCGTTAGGAGCCAAATTTGTAAAATTTTGCAAAAATTTTGCACTTTGTGATAAACAGATATCTCTAATCATGAGGTATGAACGTTTTTAGAACAGTCAAACCTGCCCTAACGGACACCCTTATTCAGCAGACACCTCCCTATACGGACAATTTTCCTCGGAACCGATTTTATTTTACATAAGACAATCATTAAATTGGCCTCATTTAAGCGGACACCTTGAATTCCGGACAGCGGACATCGCCATTTGTCCCGTACACTTGATTTAAGCGGACACTTTACACGTTGCAGGCCAATTTATTACGCTGGACCACATGTCATCCTTTCTTTTAAAATCATTCTTCAGACATAAGGAAATCCCTTTTGAATGTTTGTACTAGTTCGAGTGCAAGGGGAGAGAAGGTACATCGGAATGCAGTTCTACCTAGTGGTGTATAGGCCTATTCCGAGAATTTTAATTGCCCAGAAATGCTGCCAGAGACTGTTGACTCACAAATTACCTGGGGATTTTCTTCCCTTCTTGCATCATTCTATTCATAATTCGGATTGTCGCTGATAAGGTCGAGCTCAGGTAGTCAACTTGAAAAGGAAAAGACAGTACAGGCGCCAATTATTGAGACAGAAATATCGTAGCATTTCAGTTGTCTGTTAAACATGAGTAACAAGGAATTACTTCACGAAGCTGAAATGTTTGTAAATGATGTCAAATCAGTTATAATAACTCTCTATAAAATACTAACACAGAAATGACATAGATAATAAACATAATGATATGTATGCTTATATTTAAGGTGTATTTTCTTTAACGTTAAAATGTTTGATTATTTTTTACAAACTTGCTCTAGCAGACACCTCTCGTAACGGACATTTTTCCTCGGAACCGATGGTGTCCACAGAAGGGAGGTTCGACTGTATCATTATTCCTACAGGGAGTTTGATTTCCCTTGTCTTGGAATCGAGTGCCTTACCTTTTATCTTGTAATGGAGTTTCATTTCGAACTAAGTGCTATACATTATGTCCCTGGATGGGCATGTTCATGAAATTATTCTGCTACTTTACCTAACTTTGTACCGAACTTCCAGTTTTATGGATGATTATCTGAATAAGATCCAGTATTTCAACACAGACGAACTTTGCTATTTCTCTTTTATCAACGTTATTTGTCCTTGGTGTTTTCTGAGTATCTTTCATAAGTTATATTTTTTTCTCATGTAAAAATTCATGGTTGGGAAGTCTGTATCACTACCTGAAATTGAAACTCAGTGAGCGTTGATTGCTCGCTAATTTTTTTTAACAAGTTGCTTTACGTCGCACTGACACAAATAGGTCTTATGGCGACAATGGGACAGGAAAGGGCTTGGAGTGGAAAGGAAGCATCTGTGGCCTTAATTAAGGTACAGCCCCAGCTTTTGCCTGGTGTGAAAATGGGAAACTACAAAAAACCATCTTCAGGGCTGCCGAAGTGGGATTCGAACCCACTATCTCCCGAATACTGGATATGTTTAACCTAGAGATTCTTGGTTATCGTTGTATCTCCTATTTTGAATTAAACTTTGTTAAGGTTATGTTGTTAAAATACTGCATGTTCATTTTGGAGCACAGTTCCTGTTATTGGTATTGGAAACTTCCCCAATCCGGTCTCTATGGAATTGTTTCTTTCTTCTTTATTTCCTTTTTTGTAAATGAGCATAAATTAAGATATTTTGGTATATCATAACTTATTTACTTTTTGTGTACCTTCCATTCTGGATCTCTATCTTTCCACACTTCCACTTCCTTTCTAGTTTTGGACTATATTTATTATGTAGGCCTTTAGATACTTTACCTGTAGGTAACTTTACATTATTTCGCTACCAAGTATATATAATTACCGTAGTGGATGTTCAAGCTTGGTTTCATTAACATTGCTAACTTGGTAGCAAGCTGTTGGAAAATTTGTTCTTTGATATTTATTATAATACGGTGGCTAGTAAGTTAGAACTGTGTCACCGTGCTCAATAGCTGCACTGAGATTTACAATATTAAAATTCTTCCACCGTTTTGATACTTTTTTTATTTGCCTTTTAGCAAATTTTTATTTGTCAACAGTACATGTTTCGTTCCTACTTAGGAACATCCTCAGCTGTTATTAAAGCTTAGGTGAATTGCTAAGATTTTAAACACGTTAACTTGCAGGTACATTGATTCTCTTAAAAACTACTAAAATACCAATTAAACTAAATTATATTAAAAACAATGTAGGGGTTAGTGTGTTAATGATATGAGAATGAATGATTACATAGTTAGTCAGCTTAAAAACTATGTCTATTCATTTGAATAGTTGTTTAAAAAAATTTTCATTGTGTTATATTAAAAATGTCTGTCTGTTTTCTGGTTAAAAAGTTATAAAAATGTTTGACTTCATGACACTGTTCAAATTGTTGAATGTTTTTTCTTTTGTTCCTTCCAGGTAAGTTGTTATATATTATGAGTTTGCTTAAAATGCCTTTGATTGAGTCTAATGTGGAACTTTGAAGCTGATTGCTGGTCAATTTTTGGGAAGGGAGCTTCATCTCAATTTCTTGCTAATGTTAGACTCCAATTCTACTGTGACCCTGGAGGGACGTTTGATGTTTTTGTGAAAGACTCATTCTTTAATTTTTTATTTACCTATGCATTGTTTTTGCATTTTATTTGGCTGATGATGACCCAGATTGGGGTCGAAACCAGTACCGCTTCCGCTTATAATTAAATAGAAATGTAACTCTACATTTCTTATTTATTTGTATTGAATAGGTTGAACTACGTTATTTGTTATTTCAATGTAATTGTAAAGCCACTAGCAAAAAAAATTCACATGCAACACACCCTGCCTCTCCCAAAACACAGTGCACGTGAGTTTGCGAGCTGAAATGGTTTGATTGCACTTCATTGTCTTGGGTAATGTTGAGTGTCACCATTCCATGGATTGCTGTTTTAATTCTGGCATAACATAAGCCACCCAAGTTTTGTCGCCGGTGGCAATTCAGCTTAGAAATGCGTCATCTTCATTACTGTACTGCTCAGTGAAATTCAGTGCACTGCCTACACGCTTGGTTTATGCACCTCTGTCAGCATACTCAGTAACCAGCGTGAGCACAACTTCTGATAATCTAAGTGTCCCGTCACGGTTTCATAAAGAACACTCCTTGAAATTTCAGACAGCTCATAACTTCGTAATGATGGAATCGTAAAGAGAGTATTTTCTCCAACCTTTGCATGAATTTTTTACACCAAGTCTGCAGTAATGACAGACGGTCACCCACTACGCTTCTTGTCGTGGATATTAGTACAGCCTTCTTTAAATGCTCTAACTCATTTTCACTATCCCTTCGCTCATAGTGTGTTCTCCATACACTTAATTATAGGCTCTGTGCGTTAGAAGGAGAAATGCACTGCCGTGCTGCGAGTAAGTTATTGCGTTGTACCGCGAACGCACAAACATCAGCTGTCATCTCACCACGTGTTGCCATGGCAGACTTGATAATAACAGTGGGATTTCAGAGTATTTTATCTGACAGGAATCGGCCCAGTTCTTTGAAGAAAGGCCGTCTACTTGCAGAAAGTGGACATGTAATAAATTTACTAGAAAAACAGTTTGCAGGAAATACCAACAGTGCAAGAACTGCTGATGTGATAAGAGAGACATCGGTTCGCCAGAAACCTTACCATGTCACGATAGAGGTAACGTACCTAATCATTTATGTACCAGTTGAAGTGATAGCTGGATTAATGATCATGTACACATAAGCAATGTTGACTTTAGAAAACTATGTTAGGCTTACTTCTAATAGGATATCATGTTCTCATAGGTTAGTGCTACTACAGAGACAATTAACTGTTCCTGTCAATGCCCTGCTGGACTGTCAGAGAAGTGCAAGCATATTTCAGCTGTTATTCATGCAGTGAACTCAGAAAGTGTAACTTTGCGAACCGATCAACCATGTGAATGGTCTCGACCTCGTATCTCAAACGCGGGGAGAGAGAAATATAACAAGGAAAAGAGGTTAGAAGAACTTTTTCCCACAAAAAGGCAGAGGCTTGATGTTAATGCAGCTGAAATTCCTGATTTAAAAACCCCATGTATACTTTCCAAAGTCTTAAATGAGGAGAAAAAATCAGAACCAGTAAAAGTTGCCAATGAATTGCTAGGATATTTAATAGCAGATGTCACAGTTACTGTTCAGAATAATGCATGTAAACATGTAATAACAACATTATTAATGAAACAGGAGACTACATCTGTAATTAATGTGTGTAGTGTCAACAATTCTGCACTAGCAAATCATTTTTATAACAATCATGTTGTAATTAATAAGACTCAAGCAACTGAAATTTGTGTAAAAACCTTACATCAATCGAAGTCTGACCTCTGGTTTTCAGAAAGAAAGAAAAGGATCTCTGCAAGTAGGGCACATTCAGTTGAAAGTAGGAGGAAAGATCACATGAAACTGGTAAATACACTTTTTAATCCTAAATGTCTTTATGGTAGGGGCCTTAAGAAATGCCAGATTTGGAAATAAATTAGAAAAACCTGCTCTTGCCAAATACACAAATTTATATGACAGAACAGTTGTTGAATGTGGTCTTGTAATTCATCTCACCCATCCTTGGTTATGTGCTAGTCCTGATGGTATAGTGATGGTGGATGGGAAGCCAGAAAGGGTACTAGAAATTAAATGCCCTATTTCATCCAAAGATAAACCAATTGTAGGTGATAATGATGAGATCAATGTACCTTATATTATAAGAAATTCACAAAGAAATTTGGAACTGAAACAAAATCATACATATTTCACTCAATGTCAGCTGTTGATGTACTGTTGTGGGCTTGATGTTTGTGACTTTTTCATTTATACAGAGAACCGTAGTTCCATTCGTTTAGAAATTCAAAGAAATGATCTGTTCTTGAAGGGCTGTATTGAAAAGTTTCAACAGTTTTATTTTACACATTATTTAAAGGAACTATCATCCAAATTTAATAATAAGCTTCAGAAATCAAGAGAGGTTGTACATTTGTCATAACACAACACATATGCACAATGTCATCAACACAACATAACAGTTCACTTCGCATTTTTCGAAGTATGTTATATACTTTCACTCTCTGAATGCAGCGTTCAACATGGATTCGCACACTAGCAATATTGTAAGTGTCATCTACTTCTTCAGGTGTCAAGTGACCTTCATGCATGAAGGGAGGCATGACTAAAATTGCCTTGCTGTCCTCCAATACAGTTTTTATGCCAGGGAAACCTTTATCAGCCATGATTTGATCTCCTGGTTCTATCAATTTCAAAATTTCAGTCATTTGTGATAAAACTGTCACTAACTCTACCACCATAACATTTGGAAATAAATGTCACCATACCACAAGGTGCAATTGCAATAAGGACCTTTGCAGTATATGTAGATTTATAATTAGAGTACATATACTCATGCTGGCTGATTTCAGGAGGCTGTTCTGTTTTAATTTCAGTGCAGTCTATAATAGCCCTACAATTTGGATAGTTATCTTTAAAAACAGAAGGCAGTGTAGCATTAACAGTATCCTTGCTAGGCCAGAAAACCCACTTTTTTGTTGCTTGTGCCAGTACAGGTAAAACCAATTGAAATATCCTAGAAATAGTACTACGGTGAATATTGAAAATAACAGCAAGGGCAGCAAATGGCAAGGCTAACTTCATTTTCATTAAGAATACCAAGAGTCTATTTTCTTTACTAATTTTGTGTGCAGTAATGTCTGGTAGTATGTTTAAAAATACATTAAAAATTTTTTTGTTTACACCAGTGAGAACATTTAATTCTGATTCAGCAGAAACTGAACTATAACCAAAAAATCCTCTTTCTTCATATGGGGAGTCAGGCCTAGACAGTTTACTAACATGTCTAGGTTTAGCATGCAATGTGTGAATGGCTGATATACTTGCTTGTGTGCTGACACTATTTCCATCCAAAATACAACTGAATTCAAAATTACTTTCTACACCACTATTTCTATTTGTCTGAGTTTGTGCATCAGCTTTAATGGTCACTAGAACAGGCTCACTATCTTGCAGATCTGATATATGAGATATTGAAATGACTAAATTTCTATTTACACTTCTCTCCTTCAATCTTACAAATCTGTTGAGAGATCCTGTACCTGTTAACTTTCTTCTGTAATATTGTGGAAAGATATTTTGCTATTCTGCTTTACGTCACACCGACACAGATAGGTCTTATGGCGGGAAAGATATTTGGTACATATGCTGGACTAGAAGGATGTTGAGATGAAGTGTTTGCTGCAGATTCTGTATGATTTTGAAGGTGTCCACAAAGTACTATCTGCCCTATAAAATGAATTGTGTACATGCGGTGATAAAGTTTGAGCAATCTGTAGGCCTAAATGGAATTATTATTCTGAACACATATTGTAAAATTTAAGTTTTATCTGTATTACACTTATTTGAATTTCTGTTGTAATGAATTCAAATTATTTTGTGACTATCTGGTTTCATAATATTACTTTGATGGGACTACTTAAAATACTGTAATGCTTCTTTATTTAATGTTTATATGTAATTACACATTTGTAAAATAGTTATGTAGGCTATTAAGATGGTGTTCCTATTTCTTGTCATGTAGGCCTATTTCTGTAAATATATTTATCCACTGACTTAGGAAAACTACAAAATTTCACACTTTGCTCAGTATTAAGGTATTTATTATTATTATCCTGGCTTTCATTAAGACTATTGTGTAATATATCTCTACAATTATGAAGTGTGTGCTTTAAAAATAAGGCGTATGGAGCTTACTTTTCAAGTATAGCATTAATATAATTATTTGGTTGTAGCTCTTAACCTAATTGTAAAATTCATTACTAAAATTATTTGGTTGTAGCTCATAACCTTTTTGTAAAATTTATGATTAATATAGGTTTTGTACAGTATAATTTAGTATTAATTAAAATATGTAAATCCCCAGTTACTTACTTCTTGCAATTTACTGCTAAGCTCCACTGTCTTTTCAAATCTATTTCGTGAGGTCGTGATGGAAAAGTATAAAATTTCACACTTTGTTCTATTGCAGTATCTATTATTACAGCCAACAACACAGCACATAGTATTTCCGGAACGTTTTGACATTTTAAAAATAGTAATGCCAAGATTACACTATAAAAGAATTGAATAAATACATGTAAACACACATACTCCAACTTCTTAAGATCAGCTGTTTATAAACATCAACCTCTGAGTAGTTCTCATAATATCCCCCCGCGGCAGCACAGTGCTATACACACGGAGCCTATAGTGTTGGATACTGAGTGTATGATTCAGAGCAGTGTATAGATTTATTAACTGTCCAAATGAATTGAACCGCAGCTACGGCGAGCTCACGGCACACAATTCAGCTGACTTGGAGCAGACAGTGCTGAGTGGCACACTTATGGATGAGTGTGATATAACATACACACTGTTCATTATCGGAACACTGGACATTGACAGGGAGCTGAACTTCTGCTGCGGGCTCACTGAAAGAATCGTTCACTATGATGAACTCTCATTCTCACCTCTTTTGAAAAACATACGCACTTGCATTTACTGTCCTCTTCTTACAGCGAGGTTTAAAATATTAGTTGGATTTATTTGTAGTGTTCAAAAAGGTAGTCAAAACATAATTCCAAAGTAGCTTGTAAGTAGGTAGCTATAGTAAGTGAGACAGAAGAAGATGCAAAGACACAACTCTACAACTTAAGCAATATAGCTGGAAGGGTAGGACTGAGGATCGCCTACAACAAGACAAAGACATTGAATACCACTGAGGATGGGACAACACCGGAAGGCACCGTGCAAAAGGTGGACAAATTCAAGTACCTAGGAGAATTTATAACAGGAAGGAATAGGAGCAATGAGGGAATAACAGAGAGGATAAAGAAGATGCGATCAGCCTTCTGTATGACCAGAGATATATACAATAAAAAGAATATATCTACAGACGCAAAGATTAGACATTACAAGGCAACGGTGAGAAATGCTGTATTATATGCTGCTGAGACAATAGCACTAGGAAGAAATGGTGCGGAACAACTAGAGAAAGAGGAGAGAAAAATATTGAGAAAAATACTAGGTCCTAAGAGAGGAGGTGAGAGATGGATGAGGAGACCCAGGGAAGAACTATACCAGAACATGAGGACAATCTCAGAAGAAATCAGACTGAAAAGAGCAAGGTTTGAGGGACATGTAATCAGGATGAATATGGATAGAATGACGAAAAGAGTATGGGAAACAACAGCGAGGACACGAGGAAAGACAGGAACCAAGTGGGTAGTTGAACTCCAGAAAGATTGGTCGGAATTGGGGATCAAGGTGGAAGAAAAGGAAAATTGGAGAAGCAAGTACATACCGACTAATATGCCAGAGATCAATGATAGGGATGGATACAGGAAAAGGATTGAGAGTCACCAGTGGAGTAGACAAGAGAAGAGGATACTGAATATCTCGGAAGAAGAGCGGGAGAGAAGAAGAGAAAGGATGAAGAGGTTCTGGGAGGAGAAGAAGAAAATGCAATCCATGAAGGAGCTGTCCGTGGTCCTACAGAGGCCGTAACGCAAGAAGAAGAAGAAGAAGAAGAAGAAGAAGAAGCTTGTAATTAGGTAGGCTATTAGGTTATTCTATTTATTAGGTTGATAAATCATTAGTATTATAACCTAATTGACATTCAACAATTAATTCAACTCAGCTCTCTAGCCTACCGTATAAGTATGAATCATGCTCATGACCACTCAAAATCATCTGTTTTATATTGGGAAGAACCGCTAAGAATTCTTTCAGCTCGTACGTCGCATCATTGCACGGGACTTCAATCATCGAATCACGAGATCATCACTGTATGGGGACAGTGAGTAAGTGAGCCAACTGCTGCAATAACAACTAAAAGGACGAGTCTGAAACCCGCGAATACTGTAAAATTTCCAGGTTCTTTGAAATCATTTAAGATTAGGCAAACAATTGACGGAACCTGCCACTTGGATGAGAGCCCTAAATGCAGATCATTGATGATTGTGTGTACGGATATTTTAAAAATCTAATTCTATATACTATACTGTATACTTATTTAATGGAGTTGTCACTGGGAGGAAGGGGCGGGGGAGAAGGAGGTTTTGTAACATCAAAACTTGATGCGAAGAGGAGGCTGCAGGAGAAACCTGAATCTCAAAGCTGGATGACGCATAGGAATGTAGTTCATAGAATGAAGATCAGATGACAGCAGTGAGCATAGAAAAACGCTGTTGCTGCTGTCTATCAGTACCAAATTGGTAGACACTACACAGATGTAATAGGAACAACGACTCTAATGTGCCGTGAATCGGATCACTATCAATTCACTAACGTGAATGGAATCAAATATCCCATCACTACTTCACTAATCTGCAATTTCAACAGTTTTCACGTCTTTTGCATTTAGAAAATAAATCACAGCATGCACTTCACACTCAGCGGGACTGTTGATTGTCAGCGTCATTTTCAGTACGCATAAACAAAGGTAAATACGGGCAAATGGTTCCGTAATGGCGCTTGAGGCAAGCCTATAGATGAATGTACTGAGCGCACTTGCTCTGAACAACGACCGAAGCACTACAGCAGCCATATTAAAAAACTGTCCTTAATTAAAAATCATGCTTTGTATTATTATTATTATTATTATTATTATAACAATATTGATCTTATTTTAATTTGTTGGCAGGCATGCAAGCAAGGAACATCAGATGATTTGGAGGTCTGTGATCCAGTTTCTAAGGAATTTTTCTGTGAAATGATAGAAAAAGATGCTATTGATATGAATAGTATCAACACAAAGCCTGATTCTATTACAACACTTCCTTATAGCAAAAATCCTACAATTAAGGAGGAAACCGAGAGTGAAGACAGCTCTTCCGATTTAGAGAAAAAGGTATGGTTCAAGACAACACTCTGTTGTTGTTGTTTTTTTTTTTTTGCTATTGCGAGTATGGTGCATTGTGAGAAACCCATTATTACGACAATTATTTTCTGTCCCTTGAAAATTCCTGAATTAAACTCTGTATAATCCTTCGATTACAGCAAGAACTGTATCACGATGCATCCGTTATTAAGCGTGTACTGTTTTTTCAGGTATCGATATTTATGCACTCCAGCGTTTATATTAAATGCAATCAGTCATTTTTGGTATTGTTTTCGTGCTATTTGCACTAGCAAGTTCTCTTGTCAATATTTTAAGGCGATATCAGAGTTGATTAGTAATACCAGTCAACTGCTGTTCTGTAAAGAAAATTCGAAATGAAAGAGGTGAATATGTTTTCATAATAAATGTGCAAATAGCATGGCCAGTTGCAGTTGTTAACTCGTTAGAAATAAAACTGAAGTAAACGATTGCTTAATTTTAATGCTATACATGGTGTACCAAAACTCGACGGCAAAAATTTAGGAATGGATTGCTCACATAGAGAGAAGAAAAAGAGGTTATGCCAACATAGGTCCAGAGATGTATACTTACAGATTTATTCAAACTTTTGTACATTGACACCGTACGTCTGTAACAGCAGCTGAAACACTTTGAGCATGTATCAGAGGAAATGTTCAAAGTGACGACCTTCAGCTTGAATACAAGCCTCCGTCCATCGTCGCATGGAGTTACGCACGCGAACAAAAATGCCTGGTGTAGTGCGTACTGCCTGAGAGGTTGTCACAATGCTCTCGTATAAAGTTGCTTCATCAGGAACAGGAGTCGCATTCACAAGAGATTTAACATGTCCCCACAGGTAAAAGTCCAGGGGATTCAAGTCAGGAGAGCGTGGTGGTGGCCAAGCAATCGGTCCTCCTCAGCCTATTCAGCGCTCAAGAAAATGGGTATTCAGGTACCTGCGGGCAGCAGACTGAAAGGTGCAGGAGCACTATCTTGCATGAAAAACATTTGTCGACGGGATGCATGTGGCATGTCTTCCAAATAATCAGGCAATGCAGTACACAAGAAATTCCTGTAGTTCTGTCCTGTAAGCCTCTTCGAAAGAACGTAGGGTTCCAACAAGGAAACACCAACAATGCCTGCCCAGATGTTAATGGTGAACCTCTGTTGATGAGACAATTGGATGATTGCATGAGGACATGTAAATTATTACTAAAATTAATTTGTGTCAAAAAGTTTGAATAAATCTGTAAGTATACATTTTCGGACCCATGTTGTCATAATCTCTTTTTTCTTCTCTCTATACCGGGCGAGATGGCCATGCGGTTAGGAGCACGTGGCTGTGAGCTTGCATCCGGGAGATAGTGGGTTCGAATCCCACTGTCGGCAGCCCTGAAGATGGTTTTCCGTGGTTTTCCATTTCCACACCAGGCAAATGCTGGGGATGTACCTTAATGAAGGCCATGGCCACTTCCTTCTCACTCCCAGGCCTTTCCTATCTCATCGTCGCCATAAGACCTATCTGTGTCGGTGTGGCGTAAAGCAACTAACATATCTTCTCTTTATATGAGCAACCCATTCCTAAATTTTTGCCGTCGAGTTTTGGTACACCTTGTATACTGAAATTAAGTAAGAATGTGATACACCTCAAGATATGGTAGAGTGCATCACTGATTCCGGAGGTTATTTTACTTTTTGTCACGTCTGGTTACATTTTGGAAAGAAGAGAGATGATGATTATTTCTCTACTGGTGCTTGAAATATGTCTTCACGGTACATGCTGTTTGAATAAGAAAACTGAAACATTTACCACAGAATGTGATTGACGATATTTTTAAAATCTTCTCAACGTAAAAGGAAATCTTCCTGGTGGTGTTGCGAACAACCAAGCTCATGGGGAGGAGGAAAATGATGGTGGTGAAATTACACTTGAGGAAGTGGAAAGGATGATAAATAAACTCCATTGTCCATTGTCATAAAGCAGCAGGAATAGATAAAATTAGACCTGAAATGGTGAAGTATAATGGGAAGGCAGGGAGGAAATGGCTTCGTAGAGTAGTTAGATTATCATGGATTGTTGGTAAGGTACCTTCAGATTGGATAAAAGCAGCAGAAATTGCACCTATCTATAAGCAAAGGAACAGGAAGGATTGCACCAACTTTCGAGGTACGTCATTGACTAGTATACCAGGCATCTTGGAAGGGATGGTGCAATCAGTGGTTGAGAGGAAGTTGTAAGAAAACCAGTGTGGTTTCAGACTACAGAGGAGCTGTCAGAATCAGATTTTCAGTATGCGCCAGGTAATTGAAAAATGCTACGAGAGAAATAGACAGTTGTGTTTATGTTTCATATATCTAGAGAAAGCATATGACAGGGTACTGAGGGAAAAGATGTTCGACATACTGGGGGACTATGGAATTAAGGGTAGATTATTAAAATCAATCAATTGGGCTGCAGTGAGAATTGATGGTAGAATGAGTCCTTGGTTTAGGGTACTTACAGGACTTAGACAAGGCTGTAATTTTTCACCTTTGCTGTTCGTAGTTTATATGGATCATCTGCTGAAAGGTATAAAGTGGCAGGGAGGGATTCAGTTAGATGGAAATGTAGTAAGCAGTCTGGCCTATGCTGACGACTTGGTCTTGATGGCAGATTGTGCCAAAAGCCTGCCATCTAGTATCTTGAAAATAAGTGCAATGAGTATGGTATGAAAATTAGCCTTTATAAGACTAAATTGAAGTCGGTAGGTAAGAAATTCAACAGAATTGACCGGGCGAGTTGGCCGTGCAGTTAGGGTTGCACAGCTGTGAGCTTGCATCCGGGAGATAGTGGGTTCGAACCCTACTGTTGGCATCCCTGAAGATGGTTTTCCGTAGTTTCCCATTTTCACATCAGGCAAATGTTTATGTTTCGTAGATATAGGGAAAGCATATGACAGGGTACTGAGAGAAAAGATGTTTGCCATACTGGGGGACTATGGGCTGTACCTTAATTAAGGCCATGGCCACTTCCTTCCCACTCATAGGCATTTCCTGTCCCAACGTCGCCATAAGACCTATCTGTGTTGGTGCGACATAAAGCAAACAGAAAGAAAAAAGAAAAAAAAAAGAAAAAACAGAATTGAATGTCAGATTGGTGATGCAAAGCTGGAACAGGTAGATAATTTTAAGTATTTACGTTGTGTGTTTTCCCAGGATGGTAATATAGTAAGTGAGAGTGAATCAAGTTGTAGTAGAGCTAATGCAGTGAGCTTGCAGTTGTGATCAACAGTGCTCTGTAAGAAGGAAGTCAACTCCCGGGCGAAACTATCTTTACATCGGCCTGTTTTCACACAAACTTTGCTGTACGGGAGCGAAATCTGGGTGGGCTCAGGGATATCTTATTCATAAGTTAGAAGTAACAGACATGAAAGTAGCGAGAATGATTGCTGGTACAAACAGGTTGGAACAATGGCAGGAGGGTACTCAGAATGAGGAGATAAAGGCTGTTAAGAATGAAATCTATCGATGAAATTGTTAGTAAAACCGGCTTCAGTGGTGGGGTCATGTGAGGCGAATGGAGGGGGATAGGTTACCTAGGAGAATAATGGACTCTGTTATGGAGGCTAAAAGAAGTAGAGGGTGAGCAGGACGACGATGGTTAGTTTCTAACGATTTAAAGTTAAGAGGTATAGAACTAAATGAGGCCACAGCACTAGTTGCAAATAGAGAATTGTGGTGACATTCATTAAATTCAGAGAGGCTTGCAGTCTGTACGCCGAAAGGCGTAACGGTTATAATGATAATGATTGAATGAGTATTTGGCAGAGTAAAGGTCTATGAACTCTCCTTTACGATTTCCACAAGTTATGTTAGAGAATTATCTTGTGAGGAATAAGGGTCTGTGTGTGCACTTGCCTACTACCAGGAATATTGAAGCTCTTCAACCTTTTCAAGCTCATAACTCCAAACACGCTGGGTGTAACATAAACCCTTATTCAGCGCAAGCTTCAATTATAACATCTCAAGAATTCCATCATTATCTTCAAAAACCATGTCTCACTATATCTCATAGTTATCTACTCTTCTGCTTATTCTTATGTAACCTCATGCTATCCCGTGTAGGGCTAATCCTTTCACCTGTATCTGTTGTTGTTATCCAGGTACTCTTTGCCCTAGGGCAACCTTCAGATGTTGCAGAAAGCTTGTAAAACCTCGTTAAGAGATTCCTGCAGGGGACAAAGAAAAAGTTCTTGTTAAACGAGAAAATGCACTACTGAATATATGAATAAAAACTATCCAACGGGGATATGGAAACACTACATACAATTTTTTTTTTCTGATATAAGGCATTTTACATTGTGTATCCGCGGGTACAGATAAAACTGTATGTACCATTTCTAAAGATGAGAGTAAAGTTGTGTGAAGAACATGAGAGAACAAATATGAAAACCTTTTCTGTTGGTGTTTATAAAAGAATAACAGTGCACTGAAAGGTGTAAAGAAAACACCAGACAACAAACGTGAAAATGTGCATTGGAACCAATAAAAATATCAAAATATTATTGCAGATCACACTGTTTCTAAAACAAATGTTAGTAGAAGCCTTTTATTTCAGACCAGTGGTTTAAAAACCCATCATTTTCTTCAGACAATGAATGGAGGTTACACTGGACCATGTGTGACTACGAGGAATGAATTTTTGGCCACCATTTTGAATCCAACAAACCTACGACCAACTCAAGTGATTGAGTCGAAACTCGAAGGTGCGAGTTTCAATATTCACAACCTCTGCATGCTTAATGAAGCGGATACAAGGCCACTTCCTCATAGATTTTAATTTTGTTTTTATTAGTAAGGAATTTCACAACTTTTTCCATATTCATAACTAGGCTATCACAAGACAAATTTGCACCACATTAGTGAACACAGGATTATGTTCCTAGTTCAGGGATAGGCTATCACGCGACAAATAATTCACTACACTTTGCTGTACCACTCAGCATAAAGAAAATTTTGAACTTCTTAACACGTTTGCGGCCGATGACGACACATATGCGTCATGACTCCACTTTCACTCAGTGCCAATGACGACACACGTGCGTCACATTCCGCGCCAAATGTTAAAGCTTGTATTTCTGCCAATATGTATGTAAACAAACAGACCTCTTATCCGTGCATTGTTAAGGTGTTATTAAACATATGCACCATCCGGGCATCAGATCAATTATTAGTTACAATCTCTGTAGCCATTACAAGTCGGCATACATTTCTGCGATGTCAAGAGGGAACAGTTAAGTTTCAGAATCTTCTCACCGGAAGAGACCCTGTCTTAGCGGGATAAACAGGCGATTTACAATTAATGGTGATAGTATGGAAGCACTATTGAATGCTAGTGACAGTGACAGCATTGATAGTGACAACAGTGATGACAGTGTGAAAAGTGACTGTAGCCACCTGAGTGAGAATTTTAATCACGGATGTGTGTGTCGAGCGTCTACTCCCAATTCTCACTTTACAGAAGATGAGGAAGACGTAAGTAATATCTCATCACCAAATTTCCAGGGGTTATTTCTTGGAGTTGAGATTCGTCATCAATGAAACAAATTTTATTTGTCGGCAGGGAATGAAGGTTCCACTGCCAAGTGACACGAAACCTATTATTATTTTCGCTTGCTTGCAAATGACAACTTTCTGAATAACATTGTAACTGAATGTAACGCATTTGCAGAAGAGTAATTTTGCGAGGAAATGTCACTGAAATGAAGCACACTGTATTGACTAGTTACATTGTACAGCTTAGGGAGTTCACACAGCAATAATAAGATTCTACTGCACAGTATTTTGTGTAAACTATTCAAAAACTTATTTCTTATGTAAAGAAGTTCTACAATCGAACAAAACATTATTTTCCTCGTTCCACTTAATTACCAGTCATGACGCACATACTGCGACAAACGGCACCCTTTTCGGTAGTGCCGCTGACGCAGCATGTGCATCATGGCTCGTATGCACATAAATAATATTGAAATAATTAAAATAATTATCTAAAATGCACAAGAACACAGAAATGATCTCCTTTAAACAAAAAAGTATTACGGTACCACGGTAATGGTTTCCGATATCCGAGTGGCCGCGAACGTGTTAATGAAATGCGAAATACAAGCACAAACAGGCTCATTGTGTTATTCACCAACCTCGCTGCTAACCGGCAAGCAAGATTGAACATTCCTGAGGCTAACAGCTTGCTCGCCGAAGGTGCAACTTATCCTATGAAGTTCAGGAATCCAAGGCCTTTTTCTGTAATCACGCAACTGTGGTAACAGCTCTTACAAACAAACAAACAAACAAACAAACAAACCCCATGGCACTACGGCCCTTGAAGGGCCTTGGCCTACCAAGCGACCACTGCTCAGCCCGAAGGCCTGCAGATTACAAGGTGTCATGTGGTCAGCATGACGAATCCTCTCGGCCGTTATTCTTGGCCTTCTAGACTGGGGCCGCTATCTCACCATCAGATAGCTCCTCAATTCTCATCACGTTGGCTGAGTGGACCTTGTACCAGCCCTCAGGTCCAGGTAAAAATCCCTGACCTGGCCGGGAATCGAACTTGGGGCCTCCGGGTAAGAGGAAGGCACGCTAGCCCTACACCACAGGGCCAACGACAGCTCTTACTCAAGTTGGAAATCACGTTTCTTTCATAAGGGATGACAAATAACATTTTCAGGTCTAGGAAAAATGTGATCATACTAAGCGGTAATAGTGAAAATTCGTGACACGGTAAGTGAGGTATTTTTATATAGATTTAATATAATAAGAGTCAGAACTTCAAATTTAAGATGTGCTAAGCGAGAAAATGTGATAATGAGGAGATTTCATTGTAGTTCATCTTTTCCTAATATCTATAACTGAGTTAGTTTTCTACTGTCAAACTTGGCCTTCAGTATATTATCACAAGACAGCTCAATTTCTTCTTCTAGAGAAGTAAATTCAGATAATATTCTGGCCATGAATGGGTTTTGAATTCCTGGGAACTAGAGCTCATTCCACATTAAGAAAACAGTATTGCTCTTATGACAATAGGGTTGCCTTATTGAACGGCTCTGCTAAACACCATCAGTGGAAAACGGCGAGGCATAAATTTGTAAAATTAAGTATTTAAGTTCAAGACAAGAAGCGGAAGAAACTAAGCTACAAATTATTTTTATGAACTAAAGGGAATGGGAGGGGAGGGTTTACATGTGCTGTTTTTTGTTTGTACAGAATCGGAGGTAAACTACGGCATATAAAGAACTTCAGCACTGAAGTATAAGGCAAATTGTGGGGGAAAAATAGACAAATCATTTTTATGGGCTCGAGGGATGAGGGATGAATTTAATTGCATTTAATAAAATTTCTCCAGGCAAGAAAGGTTAGAAAACTGATGCAAGAAATAAATACTGTAGATGACTCAAAAAAAAAAAAAAAACCCCACAGTATTAATGTTAAAGAAAGAAGTTACACACGTTGGCTTATCGCATAACGCTCACTCAACCCAATTACGCACACGCAACAAATAAATACTGTAGATGAATTCACTACAGAAGTGAGCTGCTGGCGGTTCACAGAAGCAGGAAAATGAAGGAAGGCAACGAAGGTTGTTCTCGCCATTGTGCTTCCTCCCCACGAATGTATTTATGAAAAATAAAATGTTATGTCGTTATTTTAATAACCCACGGGCAAAAATGCCTCATCCTTTTTATCTATCTTTCAGAATACATTAAAAAGTAGAGTATAATATCCCTTAATCACGAGGAATTATGGGTGTCTTGGAGGGGGTGTGTTCACTCTTTGAAGGTCCATAAGAGCAATACTGTTTTCTTAACATGGAATGAGCTATAGTCAGTGTTATCTTCTTCAGAATATTGCTCAACCATTTGTTCTTCAGAATATTGCTCAACCATTTGATAAACTATGAAAGATACTCTTCAAAGAAATATTTCATGTTGCTAGAGAAATCAGCTTCACTGGAGATCAAAAACTGCTGCAACAAAGGGAACCAATTGCTGCCACCATCTTCAATCATTTTTCCTCCTCACAATAGTAATTATTTTTTCTTTAAGGTGATATCTTTTCAACCAGTTGACAAATTAAGTGCGTGTTGCCTCCCTTTGTGAAGAGATTTCGTGCATTCAGCTTTTCAAGATATCACATGGTATGCTAGGGTTACCAAAAGATCTGTTTCTGGAAAGTGTTTGGCATACTCATGCTTTTCCTGTTCAGGAAAAAAAGGACAATTCCTGCCACATTTCGAATGTCCCAGATAACACGTTATCATGAAAAAATCATTGTGATTTGCAGTAGTACAACAGTGATGGATATTTGGCTGCCATATCCACACACAGGTTGTTCAAAATCCTTCCTTTCTTCCGACAAGTTTTTTATAAAATTAACCACATTCGTTTCCCGGTAGATAAGAAATAAAGGTACAATGGTATGCATTTTGTGTGGTGAAGTGAGGGCAGATTACCATCTGATATTTGAGTGTAAAGGAGCAAAAGGAGTGAGAGGAAAGTTACTGAGTGAGCCTGGCACTGAACAAAAAATTGTGTGGCTTGTAAAAGAATGGAAATGTGGGGTAGTGTATGTAAATATTTAAGTGCTATGAGAAACTTATGTATAAAGAAGTTAGGATAGGATAAGTTTACAACTTGAGAAAGAACTAGGAGAATATCAAGGAGGTTTCAGACCCTGGAGGAGCTGTCCTGATCAGATCATGAGTCTTAAGTTGATAATGGACTATAACAGGAGAAGAAACAGAGATATGGTGATAACATTTGTAGATTTCAAGAAAGCTTATGATTGCATCCATAGAGAATCTCTGTTTAAAATTTTAAGACACCTTGGACTACACCCCAAATTATTAAACATGATAAAATTGACTCTCACCAATACCAAGTCAAAAGTGAAGTTTAGGGGGGAAACATCAGAGACATTTGAAATTAAAACTGGACTACGGCAGGGAGATGGGCTCTCACCACTATTATTTAACTGTGCTCTAGAAATGGTAATGAGGGAATGGTTTAGAAAATCTCCCCCCAAAATAAAGATTGGCCGAAAAATCAAAACAAATTGCCTGGGTTTTGCTGACGATTTAGCATTACTAGCAGTGGACATAAAAGAAGCAAAAACCCAGATATCAGAACTTCAAAACATTGCAAATAAAATTGGCCTCAAAATATCATTTGAAAAAACAGAAATTATGCCCCAAAAACCAACACAGCTAAAAGAAGTCACCATAAATGGTAATGAAATCAAAATAGTAACTCAGTTTAAATATCTTGGAGAAGTAATAACACATAACTTAAATGAAAAAATCTCAATCCAAGTAAGAACAAATAGATTAGCTAAAGCACAAAAATTAACATGGGATATCTACAAAAAGAAATGTCTATCAATAAATACAAAAATAAAACACTACAACACAGTTATAAAACCGGAAGCTACATATGCAGCAGAAACACTCTTTTACCTGAATAAACAATCAAAGACTGACAGACTTCAGAAAATTGAAAGGAGGATTGGAAGAACCTGTATCAACAAAAAATATCAGAAAGATGGACAGTGGCGGTTAATACCTAACAAAGTCGTGTACAAAGAGCTAGAACCCATTACAGATACTATGCGTAAGAGGAGACTGGGATTCTTTGGACATATCATGAGGATGCAGGACTCGAGACTTCTGAAACAACTAGTACAACACAATCTCGTCTCAAAAAATACCACAACAGGATGTAAATGGATCAGAGAAGTAAGAGAGGATCTGAAGGAAATAGGCCTTACAACAGAAGACACCAAAAATAAGATAAAATTGAATACAAAACTCAAGAATACAAACCTCTGCTTTACCCTTACACAAAACAAACCAACAACACGCACATTTTCAACTGAGGAAAGGGCACGAAGATCGGAGCGTCTGAAGAAGTACTGGGAGGACCGCAAAGCCCGAACAATCCCTTCAAAGAGACCTGAACGACGGACTGACTAAAGTGATCCTATGTGGTCATAAAAGAAGAAGAAGAAGAAAGAAGTTAAGAATAGGGAATAAGGATGCCAAGAGCAGAGGAGTGATGGTGTCAATGAGGAGGAAAAATTTAGCGGTCTGGCTGCACTATAGCAGTACATTCGCCTAGCTAGCCTGTCAGCTGAGGTTTGACCCCTTGATAGTAATCAAGACTGATTTTGATTTATCAGACCTTTCTGGTTTTTGGCTGAGAATCAATCAATCAATTATACCTTTTTCCTTCCACAACCCTGCAGATATCTCCATCAGCTACGTACAGGAAATAAACATAAAAAAAGGTTACACATGTTGAGTATGACAAATTGAACTTGAGCTAAGTCAACATGATATTCCCTCTCTTGCATCGCACCCTCCCCCTTCCCACCTCCCAACGGCTAACACGTCCTTCTGTCTCTCACTTAGTTCATTTTATGTACTCAAACATCACAACAAGCCACGGGATGATGTTTACCATTACCCAACATCACAATCAAGCACCAGAACAAACGAGAACCTCTACAAAACAATAAGAAAATATTAAAAAGCACATACAAAAAGACACCACCATTCATTACCTTTGTTAAACCCTTCACTCCTATAAATATTCCCTACTCTTAATTTCTTTATACATAAGTTTCTCACAGCACTTAAATATTTACATACACTACCCACACATTTCCATTCTTTCACAAGCCACACAATTTTTTGTCCAATGCCAGGCTCACTCAGTAACTTTTCTCTAACTCCTTTTGTTCCTTTACACTCAAATATCAAATGGTAATCTGCCCCACTTCACCACACAAAATGCATACCATTGTACCTTTATTTCTTATCCACCCCTTATTCATATATAAGCCTAGCAACCACTTGTTACCGATCTGTCTACGTTGCTAATTCTTATCCTATTAACTAAACTAATCCTATTAAATATTTCTAGTGTTGGTCTTTGCCAGCATTCCTCCCTCCAAGTTTGCAGTTATAACACTTATAACAATCCTCTATAAGCCTCTACACCTTGTACTTCAGTCTTCAGACCACAAGTATCCTATTTACAGACCTTCCATAATCCTTTTTACCTTATTAGCCCAGCATTCACTATACCTACTTGCAATATGATACTGGAAAGCGGCTTGCAACAGTAAGCCACCTCTCCCTCTCCATAATTGCCACCAATACTTTTTTTTTTTTTTTTTTTTTGCTATTTGCTTTATGTCGCACTGACACAGATATATCTTATGGCGATGTCCACCAATATCTCAGTACCCTCTTCACAATTTCTACTTCCATATTCTCCCCGGAAATTACTATCGCCCCAGAACTGACAGTGCAAAGCAGAACACTCATCACCGTCTTACTGAATCTACTAGCTATCTGATTTAGCTTATTTCTATTCTTTTCAACACCCTCACACCTCAGAACCATAAAGAACTCTGCTTAGGACCTCCATTTTATTAACCAACCTTTGTGTTTCATACCTCATTCCCGGGAATTTGTTTTCCAAGATTTTTATGACTGACATAGCTGCTAATCCTTTCCTCTTAGCTCTTTTGATCTGTTCTTTTATCCCCCTTTTTTATTGATAAAGACCTCCAGATATTCCAACTTATCCACCTCCTCAATTATCTTGCCCTGCACTATCCCCTTGCCCTTTCTAGTTCTATTTTTCTGGCCTAGCAACATCTTAGTCTTGTTACAGTGTATTTTCAGCGCCCAGTTCTTAGCATATTCTGAGACCATATTTAGGCTTTTTTGCAAACCTCCCCCGATAACGTTAGTAATAAAATATTGTCTGCAAAAGTCAGATCTGGGAACTCTAGCTCACCTATGACAGGGCAGACCCATTCATCTCCTAAGTGGCCATGCAAAATATTATTTATAAATATTAAAAATAAAATAGGGGATGATTTGCAACCCTGTTTCAGACCCATGTCACATTCAATCAGCTCACTTACCACTCCTTCCTCAACCCGAATACAGCAGTAAACAGTCCCATATATAGCCTCTATCGCACATATCACTTTTCCTGAGACCCCAACCATTTGTAATTTTTCAACCATCGCACTTTGACTCACTGTATCAAATGCTTTTTTGAAATCAATAGCTGCTATAAACACTTACTTTCCCTCTTTATTTCCTCAGATATTTCTCAAGAATAATCCTAACTAGCATTATATTGTCAGTCGTCCTTCTACCCTTCCTAATCCTCTCAGTTACAGTTCCTCTACAGTTACTCAGAAGATATCTATCTCCTTTCTTCTTGTAGACTGGGCATATATTCCCTTTTGCCGAAAGCCTTCGTGGCTCAGACGGCGGTGCATCGGCCTCTCACCGCTGGGTTCCGTGGTTCAAATCCCGGTCACTCCATGTGAGATTTGTGTTGGACAAAGCAGAGGCAGGGCAGGTTTTTCTCGGGGTACGCCAGTTTTCCCTGTCATCTTTCATTCCAGGAACACTCTCCGGTATCATTTCATTTCATCTGTCAGTCATTAATCATTGCCCCAGAGTACTGCAACAGGCTTCGGCAGCCGGCACAATTCCTATCCTCGTCGCAAGATGGGGGCTTCATTCCATCCCTGACCTGGTCAATGACTGGAAAACAGGTTGTAGGTTTTTTTTTCCTTTTGCCATTCTTTTGGAAACCTTCCATTCTCAAATACCTTATTAAATAACTTCACTATACCCTCTCTCATCTGCCTATTTTTCACTATGTTTTCCAAAATACGTTATTTATCCTGTTTCTACTTCCTGCTGACTTGTTCATTTTTCCTGCCACTTCCATTATCTCCTCCCCTGTTATCTCTTTATCCAGCTGATAGATCTCCACCGCTAATCCCTTCTGGATGACTAATTTCCCTCTTGTTTCTCTCCATTTGTCATCCCCAGCTAATAATTTATGAAAGTATTCCACCCAGTCTTCGCAGTCTGTCTTTGTTTTTACATACCCCCTCCCCCCTCTAAACTTAACTTTGGAAGTGGTGTTGTGCAGGGTGGCACATGTCTGTAACAGAGTTGCAATCCGATTACAACAGACATTCCAAAATATAGTACAATAATATATATTGCAAAACAGAAAAAGATCACAAAAAATTAACAACAGATTGTGGACCTTGGTTCCACATACAGAAATTTTACAGCCCAAACAGAAATAAATGTCTCATCCCGTGTAGTTACTGAAAAAGAGTGAATGGATGTGCATGTATGCAAAGTGTTGTATTGTAGAATACACACTATTATTTTTCTCATCATATTATGTTTTATTATGGAAGCGGTGATTGCGGATTTTGCTTTATTAGTCCAATCTCGCCAAAAACGCTTCTTCTCTCTCATACACACTTTACCAAGTATCGCAGTAGTGGTGGATAGCTGGTGCCTGGCCAGTTGCAGTCCTACAAGGAGTGCAAGACATGGCCACAACTGATGTCGACTGTCTGACAGATGTACTTTCAATGAAAAATCCCCTGTAAATCAGTCATGGTGTCCTAGGGAACCATTACCTGAGAGCGAGGCATTGTTTGGTGTCCTGCTGTAAAACCAGGCTTAACCGACATGAAAAAGAGTATTTTCAACCATGATTCAGTATATCTCTCGGAAAAAGATAATTTTTTTGATTCGGGAATATATAAACTGAGTTTATCCCTCCTCCAACGTATGAAGAAGTCAGAGATGTAATTAAATTACTCAAGAACAATAAAGCTTCTGGAGAAGACGGGATAGTAGCAGAAATGCTAAAACATGCCGGAGAACACACCTTCAGGAGCATACATAAAGTAATTCTGGACATATGGACTAGTGAGAGGCTCCCAGATGATTGGACGTCAGCCATTATCCATCCAATCCACAAGAAGGGAAGCAAAACAGATCCCAGTAACTACAGAGGAATATCACTCCTTGCTGTTACCTATAAGATATTTTCCAAGATTCTGGAACGCCATGTCACAAGACAGTTGGATAAAGAGTTAGGAGAATATCAAGCAGGGTTCAGAGCATCGAGGTCCTGTACCGAGCAGATACAAAATCTGAAGACCATCCTTCAATACAGCAAATCAAGAGCTCGACAATGGGTAGCTATATTTGTCGACTTCCAGAAAGCATACGACTCAGTAGATAGAATTACTCTTTACAATACATTAAGAGAACTAGGACTTAACGACAAGATCAACAGGCTGGTGCAAGCAACCTTGCACAATACCACAGCCAGAGTAAAGTTTAGAGGACAACTCTCGGAGAGTTTCGCCATTAAAACAGGGGTGAGACAAGGAGATGGCATCTCATGTATATTATTTAACTGCGTTCTGGAAAAGATAATTAGAGAGTGGATGAGATTCCTTCCAGAGAACACTGGATTACGGATGGGGATTAAAGCAGACAACCTGAGGATACCATGCCTAGCCTTTGCAGACGATCTGACTTTATTGGCAAATGACATACAGGAGGCTACTACTCAGCTCCAAACACTGCACTCAATAGCGGCTAAAACGGGTCTTTTGATCAACATAGGAAAGACCGAGTTTGTTACTAACATCAAAGATGCCCCTGGAAAGATGAGAGTCAGTGATAATATCTACATCAAGAGAGTCAAAAGTGTAAAGTACCTTGGGGAATGGTTCTCAGAGGACCTCAGCGAAACAATGGCTCTTGAACACAGGAGACTCAAACTAGATAAGGCTTACCATGCCTGTAGAAAGCTGTATGCTTCAAAAAATCTGTCGATGAATGTCAAACTAAGACACTACAATGCAGTAATCAGACCGTCAGTCCTCTATGCAGCAGAGTGTCTATATTTAACTAAGAAGACCCCACTAAGAGCCCTCGAGGTACAAGAAAGAAAGTTCCTGAGACGGATAGTGGGACCAAGAATTTTACCAGATGGAAGCCGATGGTATCAACCAAATCGTGA
The DNA here is from genome assembly GCF_040414725.1 of Anabrus simplex. NCBI lineage: Eukaryota > Metazoa > Arthropoda > Insecta > Orthoptera > Tettigoniidae > Anabrus > Anabrus simplex. The sequence continues at coordinate 74,540,187 of NC_090275.1, read as the reverse complement.
GCTATATAAACACCAAGAAAATCTCATAGATGCCATCAGAAGAAGGCGACTGGCTTTTTACGGACACCTATCCAGAATGGACTCAAATAGATTATCTCATAGGATCTTCAAGGCTGCTAACAAGGGCAAAGCTACTGGGTTCGTGTGGATGAAGCAAGTGGAGAAGGACCTTTCGGAACTCCACATAAATCAAAACGACATAGCTGATCGGAGTAACTATCATACAACTCTTAAAACTAAATCCTTTGTAACATCCCTCACAGAAGTTACCCACAGACCAAAAGACGAGACCAGGAAATGGTCTGAGGAACGTAAGATTGAATTTAGCCGGAAAATGAAGGACTACTGGGCCATCAGGAAAGCTCGAGGTACCAACAAGAAAACAGCTGCCAAACCAGCCGCTAAGAACACCAATTGTGGCAAACAACGACGATGACTTCAAGAAACAGCTAAAACACAAGCACCGTGGTCCATAGATGGCCCTAACGAATTTAAAAAAAAAACTTACATGCTTTGAGTGCTAGAATACATATATAGGACAATCTGTCCGCAATTTTAAAGTAAGATATTTAGAACATGTGAATACTGAAAAACATAGAAGATTCTCAGCTTTGGGAACATACATGACTACCACAGGTCATAAATTTACCAACATAGAACAAGACCTGACCATCATAAAAAAAATTAAAAAAGGACAGCTTAATGAATACATATGAAGATCTATACATTCATCTAGACCAACTTGTAAAGAAAAATGATAACCTTAATGAGGCTATAGAATATAAGAACCCATTATATGATAAAATTCTGATATATTTGAAAATGCTTGAAAAAGATCACAAGAAAAGAATTGGAATCTCTCCACCTCCAGATAGCCCTACGACGTATTCCTCCTCCTTTGAAGCTGAAGATAACAACAAGGAAGTTCATGACACACCAATATCCCCGCTCCTCCACCTTCTCAAGTACATGAACAAGAGAGAACACATCATCACTACTTTACCAGACACAAGACTGTAAAAAAGTGACAGGAGATACTGTTCCAGAGGAAAGCAGGTTTAAAAGGAATTGACAACTAGAAATTAGTAATATTTCATCTGCAATAGTTATAGGAGCCACATTATGAAATCTGGATTTCTTCATTTTGACAATTACTTATAAATGTATAATTTTTCATTTATAAATTGGCCTTTTTTGCATGGAATTTTTAAGAAAAGAATGATCATTAGGACATATTCTCTATGGATTATTATACAAGTGTTTCCTTGACAACTGCTTTCAAATGTAGAAAGAATTTATCTAATTTCTCTTAAGTATTTTGTTTTTAATATTGCCAATCTTCTTATTTTAATTTTAAGGACACTTCCTCTAAAGCATTGATACTTTGTCATTATATGAATTTTTCATCTAAACAGTGTTAATGTGGCTGAAGATGTTTATAATATACGAAACATGTACCACTTTTAACCAATAAGTTGCCTTAAGCAATTTAGTGTATCAACAAGGTGGAAAATAAAAAATACTTAGTTGTGAATTAGTGCCAACTGCGAGATAATTATCAAATTTGCCAGGAAAGAAGATTAAAACATCATATTATTACTAA